>NC_057797.1:99818801-100104574 GCF_018294505.1 Triticum aestivum | reverse complement strand
CACCACATAAAGGGATTTAAAATAAATGCCACAGTCGGGCGTCTGAGCGACACCACATAAAGGGCTGTAAAATAAATGCCACAGTCGGGCGTTTGAGCGACACCACATAAAGGGCTTTAAAAGACATGCCACAGTCGGGCGTCTCAGAGACACCACATAAAGAGCTTTAAAAGAAATGCCACAGTCGGGCGTCTTAGCGACACCACATAAAGGTCTTTAAAAGAAATGCCACAGTCGGGCGTCTGAGCGACACCACACAAAGGGCTTTAAAATAAACAATCATAGTGAATATCCCGGAGGTAGAACCATCCCAGAGATACTCGATAATAACAATAATATCACGGGTTAGTCAACAATAATAATAATCATAATTATCACAAGTCACAGGTAGTAGTTCCAGTTCTGGTTAACAGTTTCACCTCCGAAGACCGACACTAAGACCGACACTTGACCCATCCCAGACTGTAATCCTTAACCATGGACACGGCTATTCGAATAGGTTTAATCTCTGCAGAGGGTGTACTCTTTACCCACGAGTAACGGATTTCTTTAGTCCATCGGGACTAATTCCGTCTACCGTCTTTTTGTTGAAAACACACCTAACTTGCACACACCAGCTTTTCTCACACGTGTCTGGAATCACCCATGACACCTGTTAAGCAAACTCTAAGTGGGGAGGCTACAACCTCGCGTAGCATGGGATCAAATTTATATCGTGCACTCTAAGGGGTGGCCTCCCCTCTTGGTCCCAACCGGAAACACCCATGCCCCCGGACCAGGTGGCCTGCCTACTAGCTACAACCAGTATCTTCCACCATGGCCTCTCTGTATGGTGTGTGCTAGAAAGAGGTTGACAACTTACTGAACCGTACTCTACTTGCTGTAGAGACGAGTGGTAGTACGAAACAAGTATGGGGGTTACTGGCACAAGACTCGATCTACGATCGACTCAGGAGGTTTAAGTATTCCCTGCATGATTAGCATGACGAATATATTTCAACCAACAGAGTCACCGCTCATATCACCTTGCCATGCCATACCAGACATAACCGTCCCGACGGAGACCGGCGACAAACTCATGCCTACCCAAGGCAGAGGTTTTCCCGGGTTCCTGCCGGTATGCATGCAAGGCACATGAGGGTGATTATCATCACAAGTGTGTCCATTTCCAACAGCCTGGAAATCACTAATATGCACTCATGCATATGATCATACCACATGAAATAACAAGTCCTTCGAAATGCGGTGGTGTTATAGATGTATCAACGATCACACCAAAAATATTATGCCGGGATTCAGAATGCTTGCCTTCAATGTGTGGAAAGGCAGGGTGCACTCCAAAACTTGAAACATTTCTCCTCTCTTCAAAAATCCTATTTTAGCAATATAAAAGAATTAACACACAAAATAAAAACAGCACCAAAAGTTGTTCTGAAATTTTTTCAAATAAATCTTAAAATAAACTAGGTGAAATTTGAGAGAGGTAGGAAAAAGAATCAGTTCATTTGGACTTATATTTAAAAAAATAGAGCCAGTCAAAGATTTGGTCAAATCTGATTTTAAATAAAACAGAAAAAGAAAAATGTTTCAGAATGGAATACGCTTTCGAAGTGGGAGAAACGTACTGGGGTGGATTACACCTTCACTTAATCACACGTGGACAGGCACGGGGTCGCTGACAGTGGGTCCAGAGGCCCCACTGGTCAGGTTTGACCAGTCTATCCCTCCCTCCTCTTCCTCTGCCCGAACGGAGGCGAGGCAACGGCGATCGTCGCCGGCGAACGGCGGCTCCCCGCGGGTCTCAGAGGGCGGGGATGGATCCGCCATTCCAGGGCGGTCCTCCCGGTGGTCGCCAGGTAGGTGGGGACGGAGGGAGCTGCCGGCGGCCAGCTTCTCGGCGGAGGTGGCCTCGGGAGCAAAGTGTTTTTGGGGATATTGGGGTTCCCGATCAAAATTGAGTAGGGGGGCGAGTTCACGGGAGGATGAGGAGGTTCCTGGCGAAGAGAACGGAGAGGGGGAGGTACTGGAGGTGCCGGATTAGCCGGGGCGGTGGCGGCGGCAGGAGTTGCCGGAGATGAGGAAGGAGGCCTCCCCGGGTCGAATGCGAGCTAGGGGAGTGCCATTGGGGTGGCCTGAGGTTGCCTGCGTGCTCGGGGAAGCTCGGGGGCCTCCTTTTATAGCTCGTCGAGGTCGGTTCCGCGGCGGCTGCGGATAAGGTCGCCGGCGACCGCCATTCTGTAGCTACAGCGTCGTGGAGGCGACGAGCGCTAGTGGACACACTCGCGGATGAGCACGCGCTATTCCAGGGGCCAGGTGGCGAGCGGGAGAGGCTTGGGCGGCACTGAACGGAGCAGGGGCTATCGGCGGCCGTGGCGGCTAGCTCTTGGCCTGCCGGGGCGTGGCGAGGGGCGGCTTGGCATGTTGCGGTGAGAAGGGGAGCGCGTGACGTGGTGCTGCAGAGCGGGCCAAAACCGTGGGGGCCAGCGTGTCGGCTCGGCGCGCGGCTGCAATTTGCACGCTCTGGGCGCGCCCAGTGCACGCACGGGACGTGCTCGACGAAATGCTATGGCATGTTAGGGGGCTCCAAACCACAAGAAAGTTAGCAGGGTGGGGTTATAGTCTAAGACAAAACCATTGGACATGCTGGTCTGGTCAGGCGATTAAGTTCACAGTGTAAACAAAAACTCATGTCAAAATAGATCATGCCCATAAGGTGTTTGACAAAATGCTAAGGGCATTTAGGCATTTCTTGGAGTGACCAAAATTTCCAGATCCTAGTCTCTTTGGATTCACAAGAGGGTGGTGAGGTTAGTTTGCCAAATGAAGAAACTTGTTAGTGCAAGTTTTGCAAAACTTCAATTCTGGACAGAAAGCAAATAGCATTGTTGCAAGCACTTAGAATCATCCAATGGGTCCACTCTCCTGGACTTAAGGGTTTGGCAAGGGGGACTACCAGTAGAAAAAGTAATCATGGATATAGGAGCAACTAAAATGGTGGTTGCTGTACAAATCCTCAAATTGGACCAGAATGGAAAAGAGGTTGATTCACTCAAAATTTTCAAAGAACAACCCTGGATTTTTGCATATAATGGAATGATATGTTTCTACTGACATCCCATAATTTTGGTTGAGGCTACAAAGAATTATTTAAAAGGGTTGTAGTGCAAAATTGCTCTCTGGACCAGAGAAGAAAATTAGGTGTAGAGCTCAAAATATGCAATGAATTAAATATATTATTACACAAAAGTGATTTAGAGACATCACATGACATCTCCAAATTTTGGTTGGATTTTTAGATAAATATATCAAAAGGTTGTAGTTCAAAAAGAGCTCCAAATTTTAAAACAACTCATTTTAATGAATAAAGTTCAGGGTGAAATAATTTTACAAATAAATCTCCTGATTGAGAGATGTTTTTTTAAATGAGAGGGAAAATAAGTCCAATATATTTTGGAAGGATCCACTTTGGAAAAATTTCTTAATATTAAAAGAAAAATTTCGAAATCAACAGAGATATACTTGCATGCAAAAAATTTAAACTCTTGGCAAAATTTTAATAACTAAAACCTGGTTAAATTTTTTTGGGTGTTACAGTACTACCCCCCTTAAGAAAAAATCTCGTCCTCGAGATTTGCTACAAGCCGTTGTGAAAAACAAATACTCCATATGTGTACCAGCGGTTGTGAGTGTGCTGCCGGGGTGCTGCGTGAATAGAAATAATCCATGTAGTGTGGGATAAATGATGCAGCAATTCAGTAAAAAGAAAACTCATACTAGGATTTTTTCGCGGTTACACAATTTAATCACGAAGAAAATTACTCATACCAGTAGAAACTAAATACTCGACTCGTCGCACAAATTTGGGGTACCATGCATAAGATACACGCAAATATAAATGCTGCAAAAACAAATACAGTAGTGACGTCTAAAATGAAAACGGTAACTGGGTGGGGTCCTGATAAAATGTCTCTGGTAAAGGGATACACTCCTCTTCTATCGGAGGAAGTGGATTGACCAGTTGATGTATGCGTCTCTCCGGGTCGGGTCTCAGTGATCTGCCGATGGCAATCTGAGGATTCAGATCAGTGAGATTCTGGATAATCCATCACTCGTTGGTTCAAATGCTCTTGAGCGATGATGTACTGGATAAGGTTGGCCAGAACTAGGTCTCTCTCAATACGCCCACCGGGAAAAGACATTACTTCTCCGGGTGCTGCACGGCTCGGAAAGTAATAATATCCTCGTTCGCGGGCATAGGGTACTACGGATCGAAGACGAGCAATCGCTTCTTTCGCAGCAGCTTCTATGGCCAGGTGTGGGGTTGGCATAGATTTCCCCACGAAGGAAACTTCCGTTGGATCTTGATTGGAGTCTACGGGAGGGATGTGCACTGCTGCCCAATATTCCGAGGTGGAAGGGGTGATCCTTGATTTGAACAGCTCGTACTGAGGTGGCTGGGTAGAACCCATGGTACTGCGGGTAAAATCCCACAATATTTTGACAAAGCTACCTCGGGTTGCATCTGGGGTTCTCAGATGAATGCTGGGGCTCGGCATGACAGGACAAAGTTGTGAGTGTGGTGCACAAGGTGAGGGTTGCTGGGTAAGGTCACAAGGTGGCCTTTATATAGCAATGGAGCCGGATCATTTTACCGTGGTGAAAGGTAATAAATTTGCCAGCTTAGCTCCAAAGGTCAGGTCAGTGTCAGAGATACACATATCTCATAAAGAGACGTGTTACCGTGGTTGTCGTCGGGTTGGTTTTGGTAGTTGTGCCCGGAAAAATATGCAACTATGCGCTGACCAAATATGCAAGGCCACTATTAAAACAGAGGCACAACAACAGGCTGCGTTAATATACACGGTCGCACGATTACAAAGTGAGGATACACTGAGACTCGGTACTACTCGTACGGCTTAGTCTACCTCGTTTATGTCTAAACGGGCGTGCCTGGTGGATGTCGAGGCTTCTCCACGTGTCTCACTACCGGGATTAGTCGGAGATGGCGGAGGAACTACAGGGTCGGGGTAGTGATGATGACCATCGCGGGGATTGTTGGCCACAACCCCGTTGGAGTGTGCTCCCAAAAGGCGACGAAGCACTTCTGGGGTCATCAAAGCATCTCGGCTGATGGCTGGAGCTGATCTCGGGGTCTCGATCGGTTGTCCGAACAACACGACTGGGTTGTCGGCGTCGGGCTCGTCTTCTCTTCTAGCTAGGGTTCGACGAACCAGCTCTCCTCGAGCTGCGATCAGATCAATGGTGATCTGGTCGAACAGTGCCTCTAGTGCACTTACATAGCGCACCAGGTGCAACAATGCAGGATCTGTCTCGTGATCTCCATTGGCAACTTGGGTGTCTACCATACCCTTCACGTCTGGGGTAGTAGTGGAACGAGCGATAGTTAACTCTGGGCGACAAGTGCCTGAGATGAGCTATAGCCTCTCGAGCAGCTAGTTGTATGGCTTGTGGCTCGAAGGAAGTTGTTCTTCCGATGAACCTGTAGGGGCGTTAGGGTGCTAGACCCCTACCGTAGATGTGCACAGTGGCCCAGAATAGACGGTCTTCACCGCTCATGGGTCCTTGGTACACAACATATTCTGGTGGCTCCTCTAACGCATAGGCACGACGGGTGAGGTTTGCGAGGATGGTCACAAAACCTCCAAGGTTGGTTGCTGTGGTCTCGTTGTGCACTATGGGGCCAGGCATTGTGGCTGGGTTCGAGGCTGTGCTGTGCCGGGTTGGGGCTAGCGTGCCCTTTTTATAGAAAAAAGGGTATGGAGTCTTCTTTCGCACGCTTGCGAGAAATGACTATTTAGGGGCCGGTCACTGGCGCATGAGCGACAGGTTAGGTTGATAGGTTGGGCACCGACTGCCAAAAGGTGTTGGGTCACTGTGTGGCTATCTTGCACGAGAAGCTTGGCTGGGGTTTGGCTAAGGTCTAGTGGGTTGGTTTGCCTAAATTTTTGACCTGGCTAAGATAGGATTAGCCAATGGTCAGCCTGGCTCTGATACCAAGTCTGTCACGACCGGTTTTCCGGGTAATAAATTTCCAGAAAAGACCGTCGTGCTCATCAGCCCCAGGATTACTGTTAGCTGATGAGGCTCCAACTTGATACAGAAATTCCAAGCAGAATACAAAATATGTAGTACAAGACCATTCTGGCCTGTGAGTACAGCAAATGGTTTCTAGTGGTTGATGGCGGAAGCGGGTTGTGAAACATCAGTGTCTATGGGACTCCATTTCCCACGGGAACAGCTGACCAGGTTAACTCCTATCTTCACGAGGCTGCTATCTCCATTACTTGGGTTCCGGGGCTGTCATCGCGTCGCTCTTCTCCGTGCAAGAAAATCTGGCGAAGACAATAGCCAGGGACAAGCCAGTGAGTACTTTGAATGTACTCGCAAACATTATGAACACAGGTATAATATAACAATGATGTGCTGAAAATATTTTATGCTCATGACGTCAGTCACAAAAGATAAATGAAACTCTGATGTGTGCAAGCAAGTTATTTAGAAAATTGCAATAACATAGTAGTATTAAAATTTATGAAATAAATAACAAGCAAAGCCACAGTCGGGCGTCTTAGCGACACCACATAAAGGGCTTTAAAAGAAATGCCACAGTCGGGCGTCTGAGCGACACCACATAAAGGGCTTTAAAAGAAATGCCACAGTCGGGCGTCTGAGCGACACCACATAAAGGGCTTTAAAATAAATGCCACAGTCGGGCGTCTGAGCGACACCACATAAAGGGATTTAAAAGAAATGCCACAGTCGGGCGTCTGAGCGACACCACATAAAGGGCTTTAAAATAAATGCCACAGTCGGGCGTCTGAGCGACACCACATAAAGGGCTTTAAAATAAATGCCACAGTCGGGCGTCTGAGCGACACCACATAATGGGATTTAAAAGAAATGCCACAGTCGGGCGTCTGAGCGACACCACATAAAGGGCTTTAAAAGAAATGCCACAGTCGGGCGTCTTAGCGACACCACATAAAGGGCTTTAAAATAAATGCCACAGTCGGGCGTCTGAGCGACACCACACAAAGGGATTTAAAATAAACAATCATAGTGAATATCCCGGAGGTAGAACCATCCCAGAGATACTCGATAATAACAATAATATCACGGGTTAGTCAACAATAATAATAATCATAATTATCACAAGTCACAGGTAGTAGTTCCAGTTCTGGTTAACAGTTTCACCTCCGAAGACCGACACTAAGACCGACACTTGACCCATCCCAGACTGCAATCCTTAACCATGGACACGGCTATTCGAATAGGTTTAATCTCTGCAGAGGGTGTACTCTTTACCCACGAGTAACGGATTTCTTTAGTCCATCGGGACTAATTCTGTCTACGGTCTTTTTGTTGAAAACACACCTAACTTGCACACACCAGCTTTTCTCACACGTGTCTGGAATCACCCACAACACCTGTTAAGCAAACTCTAAGTGGGGAGGCTACAACCTCGCATAGCATGGGATCAAATTTATATCGCGCGCTCTAAGGGGTGGCCTCCGCTCTCGGTCCCAACCGGAGACACCCATGCCCCCGGACCAGGTGGCCTGCCTACCAGCTACAACCGGTATCTTCCACCATGGCCTCTCTGTATGGTGTGTGCTAGAAAGAGGTTGACAACTTACTGAACCGCACTCTACTTGCTGTAGAGACGAGTGGTAGTACGAAACAAGTATGGGGGTTACTGGCACAAGACTCGATCTACGGTCGACTCAGGAGGTTTAAGTATTCCCTGCATGATTAGCATGACGAATATATTTCAACCAACAGAGTCACCGCTCATATCACCTTGCCATGCCATACCAGACATAACCGTCCCAACGGAGACCGGCGACAAAGTCATGCCTACCCAAGGCAGAGGTTTTCCTGGGTTCCTGCTGGTATGCATGCAAGGCACATGAGGGTGATTATCATCACAAGTGTGTCCATTTCCAACAGCCTGGAAATCACTAATATGCACTCATGCATATGATCATACCACATGAAATAACAAGTCCTTCAAAATGTGGTGGTGTTATAGATGTATCAACGATCACACCAAAAATATTATGCCGGGATTCAAAATGCTTGCCTTCAATGTGTGGAAAGGCAGGGTGCACTCCAAAACTTGAAACATTTCTCCTCTCTTCAAAAATCCTATTTTAGCAATATAAAAGAATTAACACACAAAATAAAAATAGCACCAAAAGTTGTTCTGAAAATTTTTCAAATAAATCTTAAAATAAACTAGGTGAAATTTGAGAGAGGTAGGAAAAAGAATCAGTTCATTTGGACTTATATTTTAAAAAATAGAGCCAGTCAAAGATTTGGTCAAATCTGATTTTAAATAAAACAGAAAAAGAAAAACATTTCAGAATGGAATACGCTTTCGAAGCGGGAGAAACGTACTAGGGTGGATTACGCCTTCACTTAATCCCACGTGGACAGGCACGGGGTCGCTGACAGTGGGTCCAGAGGCCCCACTGGTCAGGTTTGACCAGTCTATCCCTCCCTCCTCTTCCTCTGCCCGAACGGAGGCGAGGCAACGGCGATCGTCGCCGGCGAACAGCGGCTCCCCGCGGGGCTCAGAGGGTGGGGATGGATCCGCCATTCCAGGGCGGTCCTCCCGGTGGTCGCCAGGTAGGTGGGGACGGAGGGAGCTGCCGGCGGCGAGCTTCTCGGCGGAGGTGGCCTCGGGAGCAAAGTGTGTTTGGGGATACTGGGGTTCCCGATCAAAATTGAGTAGGGGGACGAGTTCACGGGAGGATGAGGAGGTTCCTGGCGAAGAGAACGGAGAGGGGGAGGTACTGGAGGTGCCGGATTGGCCGGGGCGGTGGCGGCGGCAGGAGTTGCCGGAGATGAGGAAGGAGGCCTCCCCGGGTCGAATGCGAGCTAGGGGAGTGCCATTGGGGTGGCCTGAGGTTGCCTGCGTTCTCGGGGAAGCTCGGGGGCCTCCTTTTATAGCTCGTCGAGGTCAGTTCCACGACGGCTGCGGATAAGGTCGCCGGCGACCGCCATTCTGTAGCTAGGGCGTCGTGGCGGCGACGAGCGCTAGTGGACACACTCGCGGATGAGCACGCGCTATTCTAGGGGCCAGGTGGCGAGCGGGAGAGGCTTGGGCGGCGCTGAACGGAGCAGGGGCTGTCGGCGGCCGTGGCGGCTAGCTCTTGGCCTGCCGGGGCGTGGCGAGGGGCGGCTTGGCGTGTTGCGGTGAGAAGGGGAGCGCGTGGCGTGGTGCTGCAGAGCGGGCCAAAACTGTGGGGGCCAGCGTGTCGGCTCGGCGCGCGGCTACAATTTGCGTGCTCTGGGCGCGCCCAGTGCACGCACGGGACGTGCTCGACGAAATGTTGTGGCATGTTAGGGGGCTCCAAACCACAAGAAAGTTAGCAGGGTGGGGTTATAGTCTAAGGAAAAACCGTTGGACATGCTGGTCTAGTCAGGGGATTAAGTTCACAGTGTAAACAAAAACTCATGTCAAAATAGATCATGCCCATAAGGTGTTTGACAAAATGCTAAGGGCATTTAGGCATTTCTTGGAGTGGCCAAAATTTCCAGATCCTAGTCTCTTTGGATTCACAAGAGGGTGGTGAGGTTAGTTTGCCAAATGAAGAAACTTGTTAGTGCAAGTTTTGCAAAACTTCAATTCTGGACAGAAAGCAAATGGCATTGTTGCAAGCACTTAGAATCATCCAATGGGTCCACTCTCCTGGACTTAAGGGTTTGGCAAGGGGGACTACCAGTAGAAAAAGTAATCATGGATATAGGAGCAACTAAAATGGTGGTTGCTGTACAAATCCTCAAATTGGACCAGAATGGAAAAGAGGTTGATTCACTCAAAATTTTCAAAGAACAACCCTGGATTTTTGCATATAATGGAATGATATGTTTCTATTGACATCCCATAATTTTGGTGGAGGCTAGAAAGAATTATTTAAAAGGGTTGTAGTGCAAAATTGCTCTCTGGACCAGAGAAGAAAATTGGGTGTTGAGCTCAAAATATGCAATGAATTAAATATATTATTGCACAAAAGTGATTTAGAGACATCACATGACATCTCCAAATTTTGGTTGGATTTTTAGATAAATATATCGAAAGGTTGTAGTTCAAAAAGAGCTCCAAATTTTAAAACAACTCATGTTAATGAATAAAGTTCAGGGTGAAATAATTTTATAAATAAATCTCCTGATTGAGAGATGTTTTTTTAAATGAGAGGGAAAATAAGTCCAATATATTTTGGAAGGATCCACTTGGGAAAAATTTCTTAATATTAAAAGAAAAGTTTTGAAATCAACAGAGATATACTTGCATGCAAAAATTTTAAACTCTTGGCAAAATTTTAATAACTAAAACCTGGTTAAATTTTTTTGGGTGTTACACCTTTTGCGACAATTCTAGCTTTGTAGATAGTAACACTACTATCAGCGTCCGTCTTCCTCTTGAAGATCCATTTATTTTCTATGGCTTCCCGATCATCGGGCAAGTCAACCAAAGTCCATACTTTGTTCTCATACATGGATCCCATCTCAGATTTCATGGCCTCAAGCCATTTTGAAGAATCTGGGCTCATCATCGCTTCCTCATAGTTCATAGGTTCGTCATGGTCTAGTAACATAACTTCCAGAACAAGATTACCGTACCACTCTGGTGTGGATCTCACTCTGGTTTACCTACGAGATTCGGTAGTAACTTGATCTGAAGTTACATGATCATCATCATTAGCTTCCTCACTAATTGGTGTAGTAGTCACAGGAACAGATTTCTATGATGAACTACTTTCCAATAAGGGAGAAGGTACAATTACCTTATCAAGTTCTACTTTCCTCCCACTCATTTCTTTCGAGAGAAACTCCTTCTCTGGAAAGGATCCATTCTAAGCAATGAATATCTTGCCTTCGGATCTATGATAGAAGGTGTACCCAACATTTTCTTTTGGGTATTCTATGAAGACGCACTTCTCCGATTTGAGTTTGAGCTTATCAGGATGAAACTTTTTCATATAAGCATCGCAACCCCAAACTTTAAGAAACGACAACTTTGGTTTCTTGCCAAACCATAGTTCATACGGTGTCGTCTCAACAGATTTAGATGGTGCCCTTTTAACGTGAATGCAGCTGTCTCTAATGCATAACCCCAAAATGATAGTGGTAGATCGGTAAGAGGCATCATAGATCGCACTATATCTAATAAAGTACGGTTATGACGTTCGAACACACCATTACACTATGGTGTTCCAGGTGGCGTGAGTAGTGAAACTATTTCACATTGTTTTAATTGAAGACCAAACTCGTAACTCAAATATTTTACCTCTGCGATCATATCGTAGAAACTTTTATTTTCTTGTCACGATGATTTTCTACTTCACTCTGAAATTCTTTGAACTTTTCAAATGTTTCAGACTTGTGTTTCATCGAGCAGATATACCCATATCTGCTCAAATCATATGTGAAGGTCAGAAAATAACGATACCCGCCGCGAGCTTCAACACTCATCGGATCACATACATCAGTATGTATTATTTCCAATAAGTCAGTTGCTCGCTCCATTGTTCCGGAGAACAGAGTCTTAGTCATCTTGCCCATGAGGCATGGTTCGCAAGCATCAACTAATTCATAATCAAGTGATTCCAAAAGCCCATCAGCATGGAGTTTCTTCATGCGCTTTACACCAATATGACCTAAACGGTAGTGCCACAAATAAGTTGCACTATCATTATTAACTTTGCACCTTTTGGTTTCAATATTATGATCATGTGTATCACTACGATCGAGATCCAACGAACTATTTTCATTGGGTGTGTAACCATATCGCAAACACCAAATAACACTTATTCAGGTTCAACACTAATCCCGAAAGTATAGGGAGTGTGCGATGATGATCATATCAATCTTGGAACTACTTCCAACACACATCGTCACTTCACCCTTAACTAGTCTCTGTTTATTCGGCAACTCCCGTTTCGAGTTACTAATCTTAGCAACTGAACTAGTATCAAATACTGAGGGGTTGCTATAAACACTAGTAAAGTACACATCAATAACACGTAGATCAAATATACTTATGTTCACTTTGCCATCCTTCTTATCTGCCAATCACTTGGGTAGTTCCGCTTCCAGTGACCAGTCCCTTTGCAGTAGAAACACTTAGTCTCAGGCTTAGGACTAGACTTGGGCTTCTTCACTTGAGCAACAACTTGCTTGCCGTTCTTCTTGAAGTTCCCCTTCTTCCCTTTGCCCTTTTCTTGAAACCAGTGGTCTTGTCTACCATCAACACTTGATGTTTTTTCTCGATTTCTACCTTCGTCAATTTCCGCATTACGAAGAGCTTGGGAATCATTTCTGTTATCCCTTGCATATCATAGTTCATCACGAAGTTCTACTAACTTGGTGATGGTGACTAGAGAATTCTATCAATCACTATCTTATCTGGAAGATTAACTCCCACTTGATTCAAGCGATTGTAGTACCCAGACAATCTGAGCACATGCTCACTAGTTGAGCGATTCTCCTCCATCTTTTAGCTATAGAACTTGTTGGAGACTTCATATCTCTCAACTCGGGTATTTGCTTGAAATATTAACTTCAACTCCTGGAACGTCTCATATGGTCCATGACGTTCAAAACGTCTTTGAAGTCCCGATTCTAAGCCGTTAAGCATGGTGCACTAAACTATCAAGTAGTCATCATATTTAGCTAGCCAAATGTTCATAACGTCAGCATCTGCTCCTGCAATAGGTCTATCACCTAGCGGTGCATCAAGGACATAATTCCTCTGTGCAGCAATGAGGATAAACCTCAGATCACGGATCCAATCCGCATCATTGCTACTAACATCTTTCAACACAATTTTCTCTAGGAACATATCAAAATAAACACAGGGAACAACAACGCGAGCTATTGATCTACAACATAATTTGCAAAATACTACCAGGACTAAGTTCATGATAAATTTAAGTTCAATTAATCATATTACTTAAGAACACCCACTTAGATAGACATCCCTCTAATCCTCTAAGTGATTACGTGATCCAAATAAACTAAACCATGTCCGATCATCACGTGAGATGGAGTAGTTTCATTGGTGAACATCACTATGTTGATCATATCTACTATATGATTCACGCTCGACCTTTCGGTATCCGTGTTCCGAGGCCATATCTGTATATGCTTGGCTCGTCAAGTATAACCTGAGTATTCCGTGTGTGCAACTGTTTTGCACCCGTTGTATTTGAACGTAGAGCCTATCACACCCGATCATCACGTGATGTCTCAGCACGAAGAACTTTCACAACGGTGCATACTCAGGGAGAACACTTCTTGATAATTAGTGAGAGATCATCTTATAATGCTACTGTCAATCTAAGCAAGATAAGATGCATAAAAGATAAACATCACATGCAATCAAAATATGTGACATGATATGGCCATCATCATCTTGCTTCTTTGATCTCCATCTCCAAAGTACTGTCATGATCTATATCGTCACCGGCATGACACCATGATCTCCATCATCTTGATCTATATCAATGTGTCGTCACGTGGTCGTCTCGCCAACAATTGCTCTTGCAACTATTGCTATCGCATAGCGATAAAGTAAAGCAATTATTGGACGCTTGCATCTTATGCAATAGAGAGACAACCATAAGGATTTTGCCAGTTGCTGATAACTTCAACAAAACATGATCATCTCATACAACAACTTATATCTCATCATGTCTTGACCATATCACATCACAACATGCCCTGCAAAAACAAGTTAGACATCCTCTACTTTGTTGTTGCAAGTTTTACGTGGCTGCTATGGGCTTAGCAAGAACCGTTCTTACCTACGCATCAAAAACCACAACGGTAGTTTGTCAAGTTGGTGTTGTTTTAACCTTCACAAGGACCGAGCGTAGCCACACTCGGTTCAACTAAAGTTGGAGAAACTGACACCCGCCAGCCACCTGTGTGCAAAGCACGGCGGTAGAACCAGTCTCGCCTAAGCGTACGCGTAATGTCGGTCCGGGCCGCTTCATCCAACAATACCGCCGAACCAAAATATGACATGCTGGTAAGCAGTATGACTTATATCGCCCACAACTCACTTGTGTTCTACTCGTGCATATAACATCAAACGATAAAAACCTAGGCTCTGATACCACTGTTGGGTTTCGTAGTAATTTCAAAAAAATTCCTACGCTCACGCAAGATCATGGTGATGCATAGCAATGAGGGGAGAGAGTGATCTACATACCCTTGTAGATCGACAACGGAAGCGTTTGGTTGATGTAGTCGTACGTCTTCACGACCCGACCGATCAAGCACCGAAACTATGGCACCTCCGAGTTCTAGCACACGTTCAGCTCGATGACGATCCCCGGACTCCGATCCAGCAAAGTGTCGGGGAAGAGTTCCGTCAGCACGACGGCGTGGTGACAATCTTGATGTACTACCGTCGCAGGGCTTCGCCTAAGCACCGCTACAATATTATCGAGGACTATAGTGGAAGGGGGCACCGCACACGGCTAAGAGTAAGATCACGTGGATCAACTTGTGTTCATGGGGTGCCCCTTGCCTCAGTATATAAAGGATGGAGGAGGAGGAGGCCGGCCAAGGCAATTGGTGCGGCCAGGATGTGGAGTCCAACTAGGACTCCAAGTCCTAGTAGGAGTCCACCAAGAGGGGAGGAAGGGAGAAGGAAGTAGAGGAGAAGGAAAGGTGGCCGGCCCCCTTTTCCCTAGTCCAATTCGGACTAGAGGGGAGGGGGGCGCAGCAGCCCCTTGGCCCTTTTTCCTCTTCCCACTAAAGCCCATCAAGGCCCATTGCTTCTCCCGTAACTACCCGGTACTCCGAAAAATACCCGAATCACTCGGAACCTTTCCGATGTCCGAATATAATCGTCCAATATATCGATCTTTACGTCTCGACCATTTCAAGACTCCTCGTCATGTCCCCGTTCTCATCCGGGACTCTGAACTCCTTCGGTACATCAAAACTCATAAACTCATAATATAACTGTCATCGAAACCTTAAGCGTGCGGACTCTATGGGTTCGAGAACAATGTAGACATGACCGAGACACGTCTCCGGTCAATAACCAATTGCGGGACCTGGATGCCCATATTGGCTCCTACATATTCTACGAAGATCTTTATCGGTCAGACCGCATAACAACATACGTTGTTCCCTTTGTCATCGTATGTTACTTGCCCGAGATTCGATCGTCGGTATCTCAATACCTAGTTCAATCTCGTCACTGGCAAGTCTCTTTACTCATTCCGTAATACATCATCTCGCAACTAACTCATTAGTTGCAATGCTTGCAAGGCTTATGTGATGTGCATTACCGAGAGGGCCCAGAGATACCTCTCCGACAATTGGAGTGACAAATCCTATTCTCGAAATACGCCAACCCAACATGTACCTTTGGAGACACCTGTAGAGCACCTTTATAATCACCCAGTTATGTTGTGACGTTTGGTAACACACAAAGTGTTCCTCCGGCAAACGGGAGTTGCATAATCTCATAGTCATAGGAACATGTATAAGTCATGAAGAAAGCAATAGCAACATACTAAATGATCGGGTGCTAAGCTAATGGAATGGGTCATGCCAATCAGATCATTCACCTAATGATGTGATCCCGTTAATCAAATAACAACTCTCTGTCCATGGTTAGGAAACATAACCATCTTTGATTCACGAGCTAGTCAAGTAGAGGCATACTAGTGACACTCTGTTTGTCTATGTATTCACACATGTATTATGTTTCTGGTTAATACAATTCTAGCATGAATAATAAACATTTATCATGAAATAAGGAAATAAATAATAACTTTATTATTGCCTCTAGGGCATATTTCCTTCAGTAACCGACTCTGTGTAACCCTAGCCCCCTCCGGTGTCTATATAAACCGGAGGGTTTAGTCCGTAGGACAACATACAATCATACCATAGGCTAGCTTCTAGGTTTTAGCCTCTACGATCTCGTGGTAGATCGACTCTTGTAATACTCATATCATCAAGAACAATCAAGCAGGACGTAGGGTATTACCTCCATCAAGAGGGCCCGAATCTGGGTAAACATCGTGTCCCCTGCCTCCTGTTACCATCTGCCTTAGACGCACAGTTCGGGACCCCCTACCTGAGATCCGCCGGTTTTGACACCGACACCACTCCTTGTTCCATAATCCATCAAATCTTTACCCAAAACTTGAAAACTTCACAGCACAAAACTTAAAGTAGAAAATCTCGTGAGCTCTGTTAGCGAAAGAAAACAAAACACCACTTCAAGGTACTGTAATGAACTCATTCTTTATTTATATTGGTGTTAAACCTACAGTATCCCAACTTCTCTATGGTTTATAAACTATTTTACCAGCCATAGATTCATCAAAATAAGCAAACAACACACGGAAAACAGAATCTGTCAAAAATAGAATAGTCTGTAGTAATCTGCAGCTAACGCAAGTTCTGGAACCCCAAAAAATCTAAAATAAATTTATCGACGTGAGGTATTTATCTATTAATCATCTTCAAAAAGAACTAACTAAATAGCACTTTCCAAATAATAATGGAAGCAGTTCTCGTGAGCACTAAAGTTTCTGTTTTTTACAGCAAGATTAAAAAGACTTTCCCCAAGTCTTCCCAACGGTTTTACTTGGCACAAACACTAATTAAACACAAAAAACACAACAAAATCAGAGGCTAGATAAATTATTTATTACTAAACAGGAGGAAAAGCAAGGAATAAAATTAAAATTGGGTTGCCTCCCAACAAGCGCTATCGTTTAACGCCCCTAGCTAGGCATGAAAGCAAGGATAGATCTAGGTATTGCCATCTTCGGAAGGCAATCCATAAGTGGCTCTCATAATAGATTCATAAGGTAATTTAATTTTGTTTCTAGGGAAGTGTTACATGCTTTTCCTTAACGGAAATTGGAATCTAACATTCCCTTCCTTCATATCAATAATTGCACCAATCGTTCTAAGGAAAGGTCTACCAAGAATAATAGGACATGAAGGATTGCAATCTATGTCAAGAACAATAAAATCCATGGGCACATAATTCCTATTTGCAACAATAAGAACATCATTAATTCTTCCCATAGGTTTCTTAATAGTGGAATCTGCAAGGTGCAAGTTTAAAGAGCAATCATCAAAATCACGGAAACCTAGCAAATCACACAAGGTCTTTGGAATCGTGGAAACACTAGCACCCAAATCATACAAAGCATAGCATTCATGATCTTCAATCTTAATTTTAATAGAAGGTTCCCACTCATCATAAAGTTTTCTAGGGATAGAAACTTCCAACTCAAGTTTTTCTTCATAAGATTGCATCAAAGCATCAACAATATGTTTGGTAAAGGCTTTATTTTGACTATAAGCATGAGGAGAATTTAGCACAAATTGCAACAAGGAAATAAAATCTATCAAATAGCAATTATCATAATTAAATTCCTTGAAATCCAAAATAGTGAGTTCATTAATATTTGAAGTTTTGACTTCTTCAATCCCACTTTTAACAATTTTAGCATCAAGATCTAAAGACTCCGAATTTTTGGAATGCCTTCTAGGTAAAGGTGGATCATATTCAGTCCCATCATTATCAGATTCATATTACAAAACAAAGATTTAATAGGGGACACATCAATAACTTTTAGATCTTCATCTTTATTGTCATTCAAACTAGAAGAACACGCTTTTATAAAGCAATCTTTCTTAGCACACATCCTAGCGGTTCTCTCTTTGCAGTCAGCATGGCTTTGAGAGACTCATTGATATCATGCTTAGGTGGAATAGATCTAAGTTTCAAAGAATCAACATCAAGAGAAATTCTATCAACGTTCCTAGCCAACTCATCAATCTTAAACAATATTTCTTCAATCAAAGCATTGAAATTCTATTGCGAGGTAATAAATTCTTTAATACTAAATTTAAAATCAGAGGGTATCTTATTAAAATTTCCATAAGAATTGTTGTAGGAATTACCATAATTATTAGAGGAATTACTAGGATACGACCTAGGATTAAAGTTTCCTCTATACGCGTTGTTACCAAAATTATTCCTACCAACAAAATTCACATCCAAAGATTCATTATTATTCTCAATCAAGGTAGACAAAGGCGTATCATTGGGATCAGAAGAAACACTTTTATTAGCAAATAATTTCATAAGTTCATCCATCTTACCACTCAAAACATTAATTTCTTCCATCGCATGCACTTTCTTATTAGTAGATCTTTCAGTGTGCCATTGAGAATAATTAACCATAATATTATCTAGGAGTTTAGTAGCTTCTCCTAAAGTGATTTCCGTAAAGGTGCCTCCCGCGGCCGAATCTAAAAGATTTCTAGAAGCAAAATTCAATTCAGCATAAATTTTTTGTATAATCATCCACAAATTCAAACCATGTTTAGGGCAATTACGTATCATTAATTTCATCCGCTCCCAAGCTTGTGCAACATGTTCATGATCAAGTTGCTTAAAATTCATAATATCGTTTCTAAGAGAGATGATCTTAGTGGGAGGAAAATACTTAGAGATAAAAGCATCTTTGCACTTATTCCATGAATCAATACTATTTTTAGGTAAAGACGAAAACCAAGCTTTAGCATGATCTCTAAGCGAAAAAGGAAATAGCTTCAATTTAACAATATCATTGTCCACATCTTTCTTCTTTTTCATATCACACAGATCAACAAAGTTGTTTAGATGGGTAGCGGCATCTTCACTAGGAAGGCCGGAAAATAGATCTTTCATGACAAGATTCAGCAAAGCAGCATTTATTTCACAAGATTCAACATCGGTAAGAGGTGCAATTGGAGTGCTAATAAAATCATTGTTGTTGGTATTGGTAAAGTCACACAATTTGGTATTATCTTGAGCCATCGTGACAAGCAAGCAATCCGACACACAAGCAAACAAGAAACGGGCAAAAAGATGCGAATAGAGAAAGAGAGGGAGGATTGGAGGGAGAGAGGGTGAATAAAACAGCAAGGGTGAAGTGGGGGAGAGGAAAACGAGAGGCAAATGGCAAATAATGTAATGCGGGAGATAAGGGTTTGTGATAGGTACTTGGTATGTTGACTTTTGTGTAGACTCCCCAGCAACGGCGCCAGAAATCCTTCTTGCTACCTCTTCAGCACTGCGTTGGTTTTCCCTTGAAGAGGAAAGGGTGATGCAGTAGAGCAGCGTAAGTATTTCCCTCGGTTTTTGAGAACCAAGGTATCAATCCAGTAGGAGGCCACACACGAGTCCCTCGCACCTACACAAACAAATAAACTCCTCGCAACCAACGTGATAAAGGGGTTGTCAATCCCTTCACGGTCACCTACGAGAGTGAGATCTGATAGATATGATAAGATAATATTTTTGGTATTTTTATGATAAAGAGAAATAAAGATGCAAGTAAAATAAATAGCAAAGGAAATAACTAAGTATTGGAAGATTAATATGATGGAAAATAGACCCGGGGCCATAGGTTTCACTAGAGGCTTCTCTCGAGAGCATAAGTATTGCGGTGGGTGAACAAATTGCTGTTGAGCAATAGACAGAATTGAGCATAGTTATGAGAATATCTAGGTATGATCATGTATATAGGCATCACGTCTAAGACAAGTAGACCAACTCCAACCTGCATCTACTATTACTCCACACATCGACCGCTATCTAGCATGCATCTAGAGTATTAAGTTCAAGAGAACAGAGTAATGCTTTAAGCAATATGCCATGATGTAGAGGGATAAACTCATGCAATATGATATAAACCCCATCTTGTTATCCTCGACGGCAACAATATAATACGTGCCTTGCTGCCCCTACTGTCATTGGGAAAGGACACCGCAAGATTGAACCCAAAGCTAAGCACTTCTCCCATTGCAAGAAAGATCAATCTAGTAGGCCAAACCAAACTGATAATTCAAAGAGACTTGCAAAGATAACCAATCATACATTAAATAATTCAGAGAAGATTCAAATATTATTCATAGATAAACTTGATCATAAACCCACAGTTCGTCGGTCTCAACAAACACACAGCAAAAGAAGATTACATCAAATAGATCTCCACAAGAGAGGGGGAGAACTTTGTATTGAGATCAAAAAGGAGAGAAGAAGCCATCTAGCTAATAACTATGGACCCGAAGGTCTGAAGTAAACTACTCACACTTCATCGGAGGGGCTATGGTGTTGATGTAGAAGCCCTCCGTGATCGATGCCCCCTCCAGTGGAGCTCCGGAAAAGGCCTCAAGATGGGATCCCGTGGATACTGAAAGTTACGGCGGTGGAATTAGGGTTTTGGCTCCGTATCTGGTAGTTTGGGGGTATGTAGGTATATATAGGAGGAAGGAGTACGTCGGTGGAGCAACGTGGGCCCCACGAGGGTGGAGGGCGCGCTTGGGGGGGGGGTAGGCATGCTCCCTACCTCGTGCCTTCCTGGTTGATTATTTGATGTAGGGTCCAAGTCCTCTAGATCATGTTCATTCCGAAAATCACGTTCCCGAAGGATTCATTCCATTTGGACTCCGTTTGATATTCTTTTTCTGCAAAACCCTAAAATAGGCAAAAAAAATAGCAATTCTGGGTTGGGCCTCCGGTTAATAGGTTAGTCCCAAAAATAATATAAAAGTGTATAATAAAGCCCAATAATGTCCAAAACAAGATATAATATAGCATGGAACAATCAAAAATTATAGATACAATGGAGACGTATCACTAGTTTATTTCCTTTTTATGCTTTCTTCTTGTTTGTTTGATAAACCTTAAGAAAAACCAAAAAAATTAGTTGTTGCTTTTAGCTAGCTTTAATTTCTATGCATGTAGTAGTAATTAAAAAGAAAACCCAAAAAGATTTACTGCTCTTCTTTTGCTTGTTGGGAGCTTTCCCGTGTAAATAGTTTTATTTCTTTTCTTTTCTTTGGGGGTCGATAGAAGAAGACCATAATTAAATTGTTGAAGTGACTCCTATATGCATTATTGTTGATTTAACCAAGAGTCCATATTGCCTTGTCTTCTCCTGTTTATTGAATGCTTGCAGATTCCAGCTTAGTCCAATGCACGTGCACTGTTATTATTATTCACATCATTCGGTCGTGCAAGTGAAAGGCAATTATGACAATATATGATGGACTGGTTGAGATGGAGAAGCTATTATGAACTTGACCTCTCTTGTTTTTGTAAATATGATTAGTTCATCGTTCCTGATTCAGCCTATTATGAATAAACGTGTTTGCAATGACAATTAGAGATTATAGTTGCTTATGCCATGCTTAATTAGCTAGGAGTTTATAATGGTTTACCTTGCGTGCCAACATGCTATTAAAATGGTTGTGATGTGGTATGATAGGGTGGTATCCTCTTTTGAACGATTCGAGTGGCTCGACTTGGCACATGTTCATGCATGTAGTTGAAACAAAATCAACATAGCCTCTACGATATTTATGTTCATGGTGCATTATATCATACTCATGCTTGCATTCGATGTTGATTAATTTTAATGCATGTTCATGACTATTGTCGCTCTCTAGCTGGTCGCTTCCCAGTCTTTTTCTAGCCTTCACCGGTACTAAGCGGGAATACTACTTGTGCATCCAATCCCATAAACCCCAAAGTTGTTCCATATGAGTCCACCATACCTACCTATATACGGTATCTACCTGCTGTTCCAAGTAAATTTGTATGTGCCAAACTCTAAACCTTCAAATAAACATTCTGTTTTGTATGCTCAAATAGCTCATGTATCAACTAGGGTTGTTCATATCTTCCATGTTAGGCGGGTTATTCTCAAGAGGAGTGGACTCTGCTCCTCACTCATGAGAGAATGGCTGGTCACCGGGATGCCCAGTCCCATGCTTTATGCAACCCAAATCAAAAAAATTGCAAACATAACTCCCCCGGGACTGTTGTTAGTTGGAGGTACTCGTTGTTTCGAGCAAGCCATGTATTGATGCTTGTTGGTGGAGGGGGAGTATAAACTTTACCATTCTGTTTGGGGACCGCCTATAATGTGTGTAGCATGGAAGATATCACCATCTCTTGGTTGTTATGTTGACAATGAAAGTATACCGCTCAAAATATTATTCACCTCTATTTCAAAACCGATCTCTGGCACCTCTACAAATCCCTGCTTCCCTTTGTGAAGGGCCTATATATTTACTTTTATGTTGATTCATCATCCTCTTATTAAAAAGCACCAGTTGGAGAGCAACACTGTCATTTGCATTCATTACTATTAGTATACAATGAGTATGACTTGACTGTATCTCTTTTAGCATGAATTACAATGTCTAGTCAGTCCTTGATCTTTAAAGGTGCTCTGCATTTATGTTTTGCGGTCTCAGAAAGGGCTAGCGAGATACCATCTTGTTATATCATATTATGTTTGTTTTGAGAAAGTGTTGTCATACGAGATTTATTATTATTGCTCGCTAGTTGATTACGCCATTGATATGAGTAAACATGGGACCTAAGAGTTATTGTGAATATGGTTAGTTCATAATCTTTGCTGAAAACTTGAATGCTGGCTTTACATATTTACAACAACAAGAGCAAACAGAGTTTGTAAAAGTTTTTCTTTATCACTTTCAGTTTGTCAACTGAATTGCTTGAGGACAAGCAAAGGTTTAAGCTTGGGGAAGTTGATACGTCTCCGTCGTATCTACTTTTCCAAACACTTTTGCCCTTGTTTTGGACTCTAATTTGCATGATTTAAATGGAACTAACCCGGATTGACGTTGTTTTCAGCAGAATTGCCATGGTGTTATTTATGTGCAGAAAAAAAAGTTCTCGGAATGACCTGAGACTCCACAGAGATTATTTTTGGAAATAAAAAAATACTAGCAAAGACTCAAGGCCAGGGGGGCCACACCCTAGCCACGAGGGTGGGGGCGCGCCTGCCCCCCTGGGCGCGCCCCCTGCCTCGTGGGATCCCTGTAGCTCCTCCGACCTCAACTCCAACTCCATATATTTGTGTTCGGGGAGAAAAATATAGGAGAGAAAGATTCATCATGTTATACGATACAGAGCCGCCACCAAGCCCTAAACTCTCTCGGGAGGGCTGGTCAGGAGTCCGTTTGGGGCTCTGGAGAGGGGAATCCGTCGCTGTCGTCATCATCAACCATCCTCCATCACCAATTTCATGATGCTCATCGCCGTGCGTGAGTAATTCCATCGTAGGCTTGCTGGACGGTGATGGGTTGGATGAGATTTATCATGTAATCATGTTAGTTTTGTTAGGGTTTGATCCCTAGTATCCACTATGTTCTGAGATTGATGTTGCAATGACTTTGCTATGCTTAATGCTTGTCACTAGGGCCCGAGTGCCATGATTTCAGATCTGAACCTATTATGTTTTCATGAATATATGTGAGTTCTTGATCCTATCTTGCAAGTCTATAGTCATCTACTATGTGTTATGATCCGGCAACCCCGAAGTGACAATAATCGGGACCACTCACGGTTACGACCGTAGTTTGAGGAGTTCATGTATTCACTATGTGTTAATGCTTTGGTCCGGTACTCTATTAAAAGGAGGCCTTAATATCCCTTAGTTTCCACTAGGACCCCTCTGCCACGGGAGGGTAGGACAAAAGATGGCATGCAAGTTCTTTTCCATAAGCATGCATGACTATTTTCGGAATACATGCCTACATTACATTGATGAATTGGAGCTAGTTCTGTGTCACCCTAGGTTATGACTGTTACATGATGAACTGCATCCGGCATAATTCTCTATCACCGACCCATTGCCTACGAGCTTTCCATATATTGTTCTTCGCTTATTTACTTTTCCATTGCTATTGTTATCATAAGTACAAAACACCGAAAATATTACTTTTGCTATCGTTACCTTTTTCTACCGTTACCACTACTATCATATTACTTTGCTACTAAACACTTTGCTGCAGATATTAAGTTATCCATGTGTGGTTGAATTGACAACTCAGCTACTAATACTTGAGAATATTCTTTGGCTCCCCTTGTGTCGAATCAATAAATTTGGGTTGAATACTCTACCCTCGAAAACGGTTGCCATCCCCTATACTTGTTGGTTATCACGATGCTGGTGGTCGACAAACAGGCGGCGAGTGACTTGGGGGGCGCTATCTTCGTTGTCTATCGATCTCGAGCTGGCAGACGCGGGTGGTGACCGCGCCGAGCTGCATCTCCAGTGTGCAGGCAGGCGTGGGGCACATCTGTTGAACTGGCCGGAGGCCTGGGGGGTGGTGGCGAGCGTGGGGCTGAAGGCGACAAACTGCGCCTCAGCCGCATCGCCCCCCATCTGTGTGCCGCTGTCGATGTCTAGGGGCGCTGCGACCGCAGCGTCCGCCACAGCTCGGACATCCACCGCCGAGTTGTCGACAATCATCGAGGTGAGGATGGGCCGCCTCGCCTCCCTGAAGAAGTCATCGACTGGGTCTTTTCCTTTGTTGTTGTTGGTGTCGTCATGCGTTGTGCCAGAGCCTAGCGTCTCCCGTGGAGAACGAGGAGCGGAGGGCCGGCGCTAATGCAGCTAGGCATCGCCCGTTGACGGCCTCCTTCCGCCCATACGGCAACCATGCGCAGCCTTGTGGTGGCGCCTAGCCGGGGGGAGCGGCTATGATGACGATGCGCGGGCGCTGGCGCCTGCGCCTGCTGAGACAGTGTGTGTCCTTGACGCAGCAATGCATCCTTCCAAGAGCGGCGCCCCCACCTCCTGCTCCACCGGCGTCGTCGTGGTCATGCCTGCTACGCAGCATGCCCCGACAGCCCAGGTCGGCCACCGGTGCGCGGCCCAGGCGCTGGAGGCAATCGCCCCGCTAGTCGTCCTCGACCTCCATGGTCCAGGTGGCGGGGATCACCGTGAAGCGGGGCCGGTCGTCAGTGTCGGAGTCGGACGACGGTAGCCCAATCTGGGCGGAGTGGGAGGAGCGCGGCGAAGGGGGCATCCAGTCTTCCACCCGATCGACGTGGATGAGCATGGTGTAGTCCGCGGTGCCCGGTGAGGGGGCGACGCGCCGGTCGGGCGGCGAGAAGCCTTGCATCTCCTCGATGCGGCCCGCGCCGCGTGGTAGGACCTCGAGCGTGTGCTTGGTGGGGATGTGGGCGACGTCGCTGGTCCAGACCCAGCAGGCGAAAGTCTTCATGTGGCCGCGCTCCTACGTCCTGCTGTCGAGGTGGTCCACACGCACCTTCTTCCCAAGGATCTCCTCGATTCCTTCTAGTGACCAGTACTGCATGGGCACCTTCTCGATGAAGACTCGAACGTGGAGCTAGAGCGTGTCGAAGGAGGCGTGGTCATGCTCGTGCCACGACGCGATGTTGAAGACGGCAACGTCGACCCTGATGGAGCCACGGCGGACGGTGTTGACGTGGTGCGCTGGCTAGGTGAAGATGACGAGGTAGTGCTCTGGTGGTGGGCCGTGACGCGGAGCTGGTTCACCGGGACGGTGAGCTGCGCCTCCAGCGCATGGCCGATCGCCATGGGGGACGTGGCGTTGACGCCGTCAGCAGCGCACATGGTGACCGCGTGATTGCGCAAGAAGAAAATGGCATTCTCCATTGCTGGGGTGGACATGGTCACCGAGTGGCTCTCTCTGGGGCGGCGCCATGGGTCGATGTGGCGCTGCATGGCGGGGGTGGTGGTGGGCATGGTGGATGTGGCGGGTGGCGGGAAGCAGAGGCGCGAGTGGATTGGAACTGGCGGAGCGACGGGGAGTGGCCTGCTACTGGTACCTCTAGCTCTCTGGTTACAGGGGCAGTGCTTCTCGATGTGTCCGGGCCGCTCGCAGAGGATGCAGTGGATGGGATTGCGGTAGTCAGTGCGGTGATGCTTCTTGCTGAGGCAGGGGAAGGAGCGACTGCGGAAGCGGCTTAAGAAAGCCACTCAGGGGGCGTCCGTATTGAAGCCTCTGCAGCGGTCCGACCGCTACATCCCAGGGCGCGCCCCAGAGCCCGACAGATCTGATGCAGCGCGCTTGCTCTTCTGGTGCCTGACCATGGTCCACCCACAGTCCATCCCCGAAACGGCAATCTGGGCAGTTGGGGGGGGGATGGGGCGACGATGATGGATTTAAGGCGCTGGGTAGGGGGCAGTAGCTCGGCGCAGCTTGAAGGTGCCGCGGCCGGCAGCAGCGAGGCATACTGCGGGATTTGCGGCAGGGCGGCTGGATTTGGGGAGGCGTCGAGTTGTGTTTCTGGCACCTCGGATGGATGGGGGAAAGAGGGGTATCCCACGCGGTTGGATCCGGTCCGGAGCCTGAGCTTGCAGCTGGCAATGGAGGGGGGACGCCGCCATAAAGGTCGGTGGTTGGCCGCCGCGGCCGGAGCGGCCAGCAGCGCAGGAGGGAGGGGGGAGCTAGCTAAGGGAGAGCGAAAGGTCGTACCGATAGGTTTTTGATAATTGATGTGGTATCGTGTGCCGCAATGACAGGGATGAAGGATGATTGGATGGACATTTCTTATCCTAGGAGTTGGGATCGACAAGGCTGCCAGTTTGCAGTTGGCATTTTTGTCAATTATACAAGTGTTCAGCAAAACAGTTTTAGTTGGCTGAGATTTTCTTAAATTACAATCGATTTGGGAAAGTGTAATTTCATGCCTGTAACTTGCATTTTTTTACCCAGTTGCATGTTGCAATTTTTATAACGTAAAGTTACACTTATCTGAACCAAATCAATTTTGAAAAAAAAATGTCAGTACGTCCACATAGAATTTGTAAAACTGTTCTATTAAATCAGGAAAGTTAAGAATGGAACATCTGTCCCTAAGAGCATCACCAATAGAAGATGTAGATACAAAAATAACTACTTTTTGTATCTCCGAGGCCTAAAACCCCTCCTCAATAGATGTTGTAGATGCAAAAAAGTAATATTACATCTCCACCTTCTGGAGATGTAAAATACAACATCTCCGTTGCAAATTTGCATCTCTGCCGACTCGAGATGTAAAAAGGGCAGCCGCGCGCGAACCACCAACTGCCATTTCTTTTCGTTTTCGCGTAACTGCCCCCTATCCGCCTTCCGCCCATCCACCGCCCGCTTGCCTCCCGCCCCCGCCATGGCCGATGCAGATGATGTATGGTGTGCCACAATGAAAGGGGTGATATTCATGGACATTTGTTTCCTTGGGAGTTAGGACGAAGTTGTTGGCATGCATGCGTGTGTACTACTACACCGGTTTGCTGTTGGCATTGTCTGGTAATTGTACTGCATGTCTGTCCAGCGGATTGTCATTCCCCGGGGTCGACCGAGAGGCATCCATCTATATATCCATAGATTAAACAAAACCATTTTACTTCACTCAGATTTTTTAAAATTACAACCCATTCAGAAAAGTGTAAGTTGGTGTAACTTGCAATTTTTTTCTCATCCAGTTGCAAATTACATTTTTGTATGAAAGTAAAGTTGCACTTTTATGAATTTCTGACCACACGCCTTTACTGGTGGACTCTGGTGAGGCAACCCACATGGGGAACAAAAACTCTTTTTCATTCAAACTAGCTTGGTTTGAACGAGAAGACTTCTTGGATCTGATAGCCACGGAATGGGCTAAGGATGCAGGAGGTATGACTTAGGTTGAGCGCTGGCAGAATAAGATAAGGCACTTGAGGAGTTTCTTGTGTGGGTGGGCTAAGCATCTTAGTGGGATTTATAAGGTTGAAAAGCAAAGGCTCCTTACACTTATTCAGTCCCTAGATTTAAAAGCCAAGTCCACAATCCTACAGACCACGGAGCTTCATGCTAAACTTGAGGCAGAGATGAGATTGAAAGAGCTTTTCCGTGAAGAGGAATTGAAGTGGGCGCTGCGGGCTAAGGTTCGCAAAGTTGTCCAGGGGGACACGAACACTCAATTCTTTCACATGATCGGTAATGGGAAGCATAGAAACAAAATAATCTTTCAGCTTGAGCAAGACGAAGGAACGGTTCTAGGACAAGAAAACCTAAAATTATACATAACCAAATACTACAAGCAGTTGTTTGGGCCTCCGGAGGATAATTGTGTATCGCTGGATGAGTCTAGGATTGAGGATGTTCCTCAGCTAGCTGCAGATGATAATGATATTTTGACTGCCCCATTTTTGGAGAAAGAGGTGTTTGAAGCCATTTCACAGATGAAAAATAATAAGGGTCCAGGGCCGGATGGATTTCTGACGGAGTTCTATAAAAAGTGCTGGCATATAATTAAGGGGGATTTGATACCGATGTTCCATGATTTACTCTCTAGACAACTTCAGTTATTTCACCTGAATTTTGGAACGATAACCCTGCTTCCTAAGAAAACAGAGGTTGTGAGAATTGAGCAGTTCAGGCCGATCTATCTTCTTAACGTTAGTTTCAAAATTTTCACCAAGGTCGGGACTAATAGGCTCACGCAGATTGCGCATTCTGTGGTGCAGCACTCCCAAACTGCTTTCATGCCGGACAGAAACATCCTAGAAGGTGTTGTGGTCCTTCATGAAATGCTCCACGAAATTCACATGAAAAAACTAGATGGAGTTGTTCACAAAGTTGATTTCGAGGAAGCGTACGATAAAGTCAAATGGCCTTTCCTTCAACAGGCCTTGCGTATGAAAGGTTTTGATGAAGCCTAGTGATGCCAGGTATAATCTTTCACGCAAAAAGGGAGTGTTGGAATTAGAATGAATGACGACATAGGTCATTATTTCCAGACACATAAGGGCCTGAGACAAGGTGATCCGATGTCTCCTATTTTGTTCAACATTATAGTTGATATGTTGGCCATTCTAATAGGAAGGGCTAAGGAGGCTGGTTAGGTGGGTGGCTTGGTGCCTCATCTAGTTGATGGTGGTGTGTCTATCCTACAGTACGCCAATGATACTATCATCTTTATGGAGCATGACTTGGCAAAAGCGAGAAATATGAAGCTGGTGTTATGCTTATTTGAACAATTGACCGGGTTAAAGATTAACTTTCATAAAAGTGAATTGTTCTGTTTTGGAAGAGCCAATGAGGAACAAGAGGCTTATAGGCAATTGTTTGGGTGCGAATTGGGGGCTCTACCTTTTACGTATTTAGGTATACCAATTCACCATCGTAAGCTGACCAACAGAGAATGGAAGTGCATTGAGGATCGATTTGAGAAGAAACTGAGTTGCTGGAAGGGTAAGCTCATGTCATATAGAGGCCGATTAATTCTTATTAATTTGGTTATCACGAGTATGCCTATGTTTCTCTTGTCTTTTTTTGATGTTCCAGTTGGAGTTAGGAAAAGGCTGGACTTCTATCGATCCCGATTCTTCTGGCAGATTGATGAACTAAAAATAAAATACAGACTCGCCAAATGGGATATTATTTGTTGACCAGAAGACCAAGGGGATCTTTCCATTGAAAATCTTGAAGTCAAGAACAGATGTCTTCTCAGCAAGTGGTTGTCTAAGTTATCTGTAGAGACATAGGCCACATGGGCACAGATTCTCTGTAGTAAGTATCTTCATTCCAAAACTTTGCCCTAGGTGACAGCAAGGCCGACGGACTCGCCTTTTTGGAAAGGGCTGATGAGAGTCAAATTAGCCTTTTTCAATAGGACAAAGTTTATAATCGGAAATGGCACCAGCACGTGATTTTGGGAGGATACTTGGCTAGGAGAGACACCCCTCACGCGTCAATACCCGTCTCTTTATAGTATTGTTCAAAGACACGATGCTTATGTTGCATCAGTACTTCAGTCCATCCCCCTCAATATTCAATTCAGGAGGATGCTAGCCGGTAATCATTGGGAACTTGGCTCCATTTAGTGAGTAGACTGATGGAGGTCCAGCTGTCTCAACATCCCGATCAGTTGTGCTGGAAGCTTACTAGGACTGGGAAGTTTACTGTTAAATCAATGTATCTTTATGTTATCCACTCTAGCTCCATTCCTAGTTCCAAACATGTTTGGAAAGTCAAAGTTCCTTTGAAAATTAAAGTGTTTATGTGGTTTGTACATAAACAAGTCATCTTAACCAAGAACAATTTGGCAAAGTGTAATTGGACAGGACCTACTAGATGTAGTTTTTGTGATCTGGATGAAACTATCAAACACCTTTTTCTTGAATGCCCGTTGGCAAAAGTGCTATGGCGGATGGTGCACATAGCCTTTAGTATTACTCCTCCGAATTCTGTCAGCACGTTATTTGGAATGTGGCTTAATGGGATAGAGGCCGAAATAGCGAGACACATTCGCGTAGGAGTATGTGCTTTATTGTGAGCAGCCTGGAACTATAGAAATAATTTGGTTTTTAACAGAACAACATATATTCACTTTTTGCAGGTTATCTTCCGAGCTACGGCTTTGATCTGTATGTAGTCGCTACTCACTCCGACGGAGGCCAGGGAGCGTTTGGTTACTAGATCTATCCGGTGGGAGATGGTAGCACGGAATATTTTCAACCGGTTTGGATGACGGTCATGTAATAGGATAGACAATTAGTTTCCCCATCTTTCTTTTGCCAACCGGTTGTGGCTTTATGGCTACTTTTTTATTGCCTCTCTGTGATCTTTTCTTTGCTTTCATTGAGACTTTAAGACCTTTGTTGAACCTATTTGCTATTTGATAAAGTTGGTCGTATGCATCGTTCTGATGCAGAGGCCAGGGAGGCCCCCCTTTTCAATAAAAATGAATAAAATGACAATTGAAAAGAAAATCTCTTCCATAGAACTGGAAGAACTGTTTTAATAAGCGAGCGAATTTGAGACACTAACAGAACCGCCATCATTGCCTAGTGCCAGGGGCACTCGACAATGAGCAAAACCATCTTTGGCAAAGGTGACTCGGCTGGACTCCTTCCGGCGAAGGCAAGTTTGCAGAGTTATTTTTTCTGTGCACTCTGCAAAGGCATTTGCCGAGTATAACAAAGCGGGCACTCATCAAACAAACATACAATGACAGAGTTAGCAAATTGCGAAAGCATGGGCACATCATAAGCTAAAACTTAATTTGTCTATCAAACACAACAAGTGTCATATATTTTGATAAACATAAAACATCATGTGCAATATACGCACTAATGGTTCATAGATCATAGAAGTGATAAAAACATACAATACAATACCAAATAGCTTGCCAAATTTTGTCATTAAACATACATGGTTGAAACCAACACAATCAGTGTTCAATTACACAATTTGATGATATATTATAGGTAAATAACACACCTAGCTATCATTTCCCGCTAGAAGCCCTCGTCGTTGGCGGTTTGCTGCTACTTGCTGCTGCCGGTACCAAAGACAGAGATACGCAGAAGTACTATAAGTTCGACATAAAGTGACAAACTTTCATTGTTATCTTATTGAAGGTGTTGTCTACTTGCGGATCTCTTGACCTTCATTGGTTGAGGTCGGCAAACAGGATAAAATTCTTGTCATTGTCGTTTCTAGCTGGGCATGCGACGGTGGCGTGAGAGCAGGTATCCCTTCTTGAAGGTGTTGTTGTGGAAAAAATCTACTTAGCCATATGCGCTATATTCATATATTGTAATGGTGTTACCATAGTTATCTAAGTTTTGTACTATGTTTGTTGATGTCTTTAACCTTATTGCCTTGCATCAGCTTTAGTGAAAATGGATGCATGCATAATAATGATGCAGAGGCTGGGGGCTTTGATCTCTGTTTTTTAATCGACATATGTAAAGTTTTTTGCTATAACTGTTAGGAGTTAGGACACTATACTCGAGTGTCCTAATCCATGAAAGGAGGCAAAGAAGGAGCTGAAGATTCTCCAGCTAGCTGAAGTGAGCATGAACGATGACGCGAGGTTGCTATGATGAAGTGGTGAATACTAACATGATGATGGAGATGTAACAATTGAGTTGACTTCCTACATCTGAATATGTACTTAGTTGTGAACTATGGGCTAGTGTATGAGCATATACAATTGTACTATGTTAAAAAATGTGCTTAGTCTGCATGTGGCATGGACATTGGCATCGTTTGGCACATCCGTGCCATACAAGCAAGTAACGTTACTGGGGCCAATGCGGCAATCTTAACCATCTGTCATATTCGGCCTAAGGGCATCTCCAACGTTATTCTCGGTTTGACATAGTATTCGTCCGCGGACGCATTCGCGGACTTTGATATAGAAGCTAGCCATCCAACATAGTCCACACACATATCAAACATTACTTGAACAAACAAGACAAATTTCATGCAAAGTAGACAATTTTTATTTAAACTGGACAAACACTAGTAGAAAAAGGGTCAAATGTGAGACACATTAGTCCCGGTTTGTAACAGAACCGGCACTAATGTGTCCATTAGTCCCGGTTTGTAACAGAACCGGCACTAATGTGTCCATTAGTGCCGGTTCCAACGGCTTGGCGGGAGTAGATCTTTAGTACCGGTTCGTGGCGAACCTTTAGCACCGGTTCGTGCCACGAACCGGTACTAATGAGAGTGGTGGCAGGATGTTGTCAGAGTGGGGCCCCTCTAGCACCTTTAGTACCGGTTCGTGCCACGAACCGGTACTAAAGGCCGTCCTATATAAACCCTTCATCCACCAGCACTCTGTTCTTCCCCCTTTCCCCTCTCCCTCTCCTCTGTTCTTCCCTTCTTCCTCTCGAGTTCATCACAAAATTTGCCCCAAATTTGTCAAGATTTGCAAGGCCCCATCCATTCAAATGATCACAAAGGTTAGCAACTTTGTCCTTTCATCTCTCATTGCTAGATTAGCTCTTGCATTGGTTTATATAGTGATTAATTGTGGGTTTTAGTAATTTGGGAGGAATTATATGTGGTAGTATTTGATTTATATGCAAATTGAGGTCAAAATAACACTTAGTTTGCATATGTAGGTGTGGTTTACTTAGTGCCTTCTAAATCTCCGTCATAACCACCGTCGATCGCCCGCACCGTCCCGTCGCCGGCACCACCTTGTGGTGAGCCTCTTGTTTATGAAATTTTATATAAAAATTTGATGTTTGTGTGATTTGGATATATAGTTACTCGTATAATTATCTTACCCATACGTTGTTTGTTATACATTGTGCCATGGTTTTGATATCCGTCCCCGTCGGCCCTCGTCCTTGTTATGATTCGGATGTGGTATATTCTCTTTTAAAACTATTTAAAACTATTTGTTGCATTTCGTGTTTATGACAAATTATGCCCATCAAGCTGACATAGATATTTGTATGTAGGAGGTAGTTGAGCCGGAAATTCCAACCGACCCTATTGTCGAGAGGTTAAATTTAGTTGAAAGAGAAAACAAGGATTTGAAAGAAAAATTGAAAATAATTGAGGGGGAGAAGATGGAATTGGAGTTGCGTGTTGCCGATGTTGTCGATGATCACAAGATTAAGATGGAGAAAATGCGCTTGAAGATTAGAAAGATTAGAAAATATGCCATTCATAGTGAGGCTTGGTATCATTATGCTGATAGATCAATTGTTACCTTAGTTGCGATCTTGATCGCATTTGTTGTTGCATTTAAATTATTTAGCTAGAGAGCTATTTGTTTGTTGCATTTAAGTGTTATATGAACTTTATGTATTGTATTAATTTGGTGTTTTCGGTGTTGTGTATTGAAGATGAGCTGGCAATGGATGTACGATGACCGATGCTCTCCCGAGTTCATTAATGGCGTGCATACTTTTCTACTTGCGGTTGAGGCAAACAAACGGGCAGATGGTTTTATGCCTTGTCCATGTGCTGGCTGTAAGAATGGTCATAATTACTATACGTGAAGAACCATTCACGTCCACCTGTTTGAGTCCGGTTTCATGCCCCACTATAATGTTTGGACCAAGCATGGAGAAAGAGGGGTTATGATGTAAGACAATGAAGAAGAAGAGGACGACGATAGCTATCCTGGACATGGGTTCCCTGAATACGATGATACAACAATGAGGGAAGAAGTTGAGCCGGTAATGCAGGAAGAAGCTGAGCCGACAATGCGGGAAGAAGCTGAAGAAGAGGCATCGGATGAGCCTGTTGATGATCTAGGTCGGGCCATTGCCGATGCAAAGAGAAATTGCACAAGTGATTTGGAGAAGAAGAAGTTGCAGCGCATGTTAGAGGATCACAAAAAAAAAATTGTAACCGAATTGGGTAGGTGACAAGAAAAAGCTGGGCACCACACCGGAATTGCTGCAATGGAAGGCAGAGAATGGTGTATCTGACAAGGGATTTGGAAAGTTGCTGTTAATGATAAAGAATATGCTTCCAAAGGACAATGAATTGCCCGAGAGTACATACAAAGCAAAGAAGGTTGTCTGCCCTCTAGGGTTAGAGGTGCAGAAGATACATGCATGCCCTAATGATTGCATCCTGTACCGCGGTGAGTACGAGGATTTGAACGCTTGCCCGATATGCGGTGCATTGCGCTATAAGATCAGTCGCGATAACCCTGGTGATGTCGAGGCCGAGCGCCCCAGGAAGAAGATTCCTGCCAAGGTGATGTGGTATGCTCCTATAATACCACAGTTGAAACGTTTGTTCCAAAACAAAGAGCATGCCAAGGCGATGCGATGGCACAGAGAAGACCGTAAGAAAGACGGAAAGTTGAGAGTACCCGCTGATGGGTCGTAGTGGAAAAAATCAAGAGAAAGTATGGGAAGGAGTTTGCAGATGACGCAAGGAACATATGGTTTGGTCTAAGCGCAGATGTCATTAATCCTTTTGGGGAGCAGAGCAGCAACCATAGCACCTGGCCTGTGACTCTATGTTTGTATAACCTTCCTCCTTGATTGTGCATGAAGCGGAAGTTCATTATGATGCCAGTGCTCATCCAAGGCCCTAAGCAACCCGGCAACGATATTGATGTGTACCTAAGGCCATTAGTTGAAGAACTCTTACAGTTGTGGAATGGAACAGGTGTACGTGCGTGGGATGAGCACATGGGGGAAGAATTTGACCTAAAGGAGTTGCTGTTCGTGACCATCAATGATTGGCCTGCTCTCCGTAACCTTTCAGGACAGACAAACAAGGGATACCACACATGCACGCATTGTTTGGACGATACCGACAGTATATATTTGGCTAATTGTAAGAAGAATATGTACCTGGGACATCGTCGATTTCTTCCGAGCAGGCATGCCGTAAGAAAGAAAGGCAAGCATTTCAAAGGTGAGGCGGATTGATACGTCTCCAACGTATCTAATTGCTCCATGCTATATTATCTACTGTTTTGGACATTATTCGGCTTTATTATCCACTTTTATATTATTTTTGGGACTAACCTATTAACCGGAGGCCCAGCCCAGAATTATTGTTGCATTTTTAGGGTTTCAAAGAAAAGGAATATCAAATGGAGTCCAAACGGAATGAAACCTTCAGGAACGTGATTTTCTCACCGAATACAACTCAGGAGACTTGGACCCTACGTCAAGCCAATTAACAAGAGGCCACGAGGTAGGGGGCGCGCCTGCCCCCCCCCCCCCCAAGCGTGCCCTCCACCCTCGTGGGCCACCTTTTGCTCCACCAACGTACTTCTTCCTCCTATATATACCCACGTACCCCCAAACGATCAGAGACGGAGCCAAAAACCTAATTCCACCGCCGCAACTTTCTGTATCCACGAGATCCCATCTTGGGGCCTGTTACGGAGCTCCGCCGGAGGGGGCATCGATCATGGAGGGCTTCTACATCATCATCCAAGCCCCTCCGATGAAGTGTGAGTAGTTTACTTCAAACCTACGGGTCCATAGTTAGTAGCTAGATGGCTTTTTCTCTCTTTTTGGATCTCAATACAATGTTCTCCCCCTCTCTCGTGGATATCTATTCGATGTAATCTTCTTTTTGCGGTGTGTTTGTTGAGACCGATGAATTGTGGGTTTATGATCCAGTCTATCTATGAATAATATTTGAATCTTCTATGAATTCTTTTATGGATGATTGGTTATCTTTGCAAGTCTCTTTGAATTATCAGTTTGGTTTGGCCTACTAGATTGGTTTTTCATGCCATGGGAGAAGTGCTTAGCTTTGGGTTCGATCTTGCAGTGTCCTTTCCCAGTGACAGAAGGGGCAGCAAGGCACGTATTGTATTGTTGCCATCGAGGATAACAACATGGTTTTTTTATCATATTGCATGAAAATATCCCTCCACATCATGTCATCTTGCTTAAGGTGTTACTCTGTTTTTAACTTAATACTCTAGATGCATGCTGGATAGCGTTCGATGAGTGGAGTAATAGTAGTAGATGCAGGCAGGAGTCGGTCTACTTGTCTCGGACGTGATGGCTATATACATGATCATACCTAGATATTCTCATAACTATGCTCAATTCTGATCAACAGTAATTTGTTCACCCACTGTAGAATACTTATGCTCTTGAGAGAAGCCACTAGTGAAACCTATGGCCCCCGGGTCTCTTTCTCATCATATCAATCTCCATCACTTTATTATTGCTTTGCCTTTTACTTTGCCTTCTACTTTTCACTTTGCATCTCTATACCAAAAATACCAAAAATATTATTTATCATCGCTATCAGATCTCACTTTCATAAGTGACTGTGAAGGGATTGACAACCCCTAAGCGCGTTGGTTGCGTTGAGCTGTTGTTTTTGTGTAGGTACGAGGGACTCGCGCGTAGCCTCCTACTGGATTGATACCTTGGTTCTCAAAAGCTGAGGGAAATACTTACGTTACTTTGCTACATCATCCTCTACTCTTCGGAGAAATCCAACGCAGTGCTCAAGAGGTAGCAAGAAGAATTTCTGGCGCCGTTGCCGGGGAGTCTGCGCAAAAGTCGACATACCATGTACCCATCACAATCCCTATCTCCCACATTACATTATTTGCCGTTTGCCTCTTGTTTTCCTCTCCCCCACTTCACCCTTGCCGTTTTATTCGCCCTCTCTCTCTCTTTATCCTCCCTCTCTTTCTCTATTTGCCCGTTTGCCTTTTGTTTGCTCGTGTGTTGGATTGCTTGTTTGTCGCAATGGCTCAAGATAATACCAAATTGTGTGACTTCACCAATACCAACAATAATGATTTCCTTAGCACTCCGATTGCTCCTCTTAACAATGCTGAATCTTGTGAAATTAATGCTACTTTGCTGAATCTTGTCATGAAAGATCCGTTCTCCGGCCTTCCTAGTGAAGATGTCGCTACCCATCTTAATAGCTTCGTTGATTTGTGTGACATGCAAAAGAAGAAAGATGTCGATAATGATATTGTTAAATTGAAACTATTTCCTTTTTTCTTAGAGATCGTGCTAAAGCTTGGTTTTCATCTTTGCCTAAAAATAGTATTGATTCATGGAACAAGTGCAAAGATGCTTTTATCTCTAAGTATTTTCCTCCCGCTAAGATCATCTCTCTTAGAGATGATATTATGAATTTTAAGCAACTTGATCATGAACATGTTGCACAAGCTTGGGACAGAATGAAATTAATGATACATAATTGCCCTACTCATGGTTTAAATTTGTGGATGATTATACAAAAAATTTATGTTGGATTGAATTTTGCTTCTAGAAATCTTTTGGATTCGGCCGCGGGAGGCACTTTTATGGAAATCACCTTAGGAGAAGCTACTAAACTCCTAGATAATATTATGGTTAATTATTCTCAATGGCATACTGAAAGATCTACTAATAAAAAGGTGCATGCGATAGAAGAAATAAATGTTTTGAGTGGAAAGATGGATCAAATTATGAAATTATTTGCTAATAAGAGTGTTTCTTCTGATCCTAATGGTATGCCCTTGTCTACTTTGATTGAGAATAATAATGAATCTATGGATGTGAATTTTGTTGGTAGGAACAATTTTGGTAACAACGCGTATAGAGGAAATTTCAATCCCAGGCCTTATCCTAGTAATCCCTCTAATAATTATGGTAATTCCTACAACAATTCTTATGGAAATTATAATAATATGCCCTCTGATTTTGAATCTAATATTAAAGAATTTATTTCTTCGCAAAAGAATTTTAATGCTATGATTGAAGAAAAATTGCTTAAGATTGATGATTTGGCTAGGAACGTTGATAGAATTTCTCTTGATGTTGATTCTTTAAAGCTTAGATCTATTCCTCCTAAGCATGATATCAATGAGTCTCTCAAAACCATAAGAACTTCCATTGATGAGTGCAAGGAAAGAACCGCTAGGACGCGTGCTATGAAAGATGCCTTTATTAAAGCGTGTTCTTCTAGTTCCTGTGAAAATAATGATGAAGATCTAAAAGTTATTGACGTGTCCCCTATTAAATCTTTGTTTTGCAATATTAATCTTGATAATGATGGGACTGAATATGATCCACCTTTACCTAGAAGGCGTTCTAAAAATTCGGAGTATTTAGATCTTGATGGTGAAATTGATAAAAGTGGGATTGAAAGAAATAAAACCCTAGATGATGCTAAACCCACTATATAGTATTTAAAGGAATTTAATTATGAAAATTACTCTTTGATTGACTGTATTTCCTTGTTGCAATCCGTGCTAACTTCTCCTCATGCTTATAGTCAAAATAAAGCCTTTACCGAACATATCATTGATGCCTTAATGCAGTCTTATGAAGAAAAACTTGAGTTGAAAGTTTCTATCCCTAGAAAAATTTATGATGAGTGGGAACCTACTATTAAAATTAAAATTAAATATTATGAGTTTTATGCTTTGTGTGATTTGGGTGCTAGTGTCTCTAATATTCCCAAAACTTTGTGTGATTTGCTAGATTTCCGTGATTTTGATGATTGCTCTCTAAACTTGCATTTTCAGATTCCACTATTAAGAAACCTATGGGAAGAATTAATGATGTTCTTATTCTTGCAAATAGGAATTATGTGACCGTAGATTTTATCGTTCTTGATATAGATTGCAATCCTTCTTGCCATATTATTCTCGGTAGACCTTTCCTTAGAACGGTTGGTGCAATTATTGATATGAAGAAAGGGAATATTAAATTTCAATTTCCAATAAAAAAGGGCATGGAACACTTCCCTAGAAATAAAATTAAATTATCTTATGAATCTATTATGAGAGCCACTTATGGATTGCCTACCAAAGATGGCAATACCTAGATCTATTCTTGCTTGTTATGCCTAGCTAGGGGCGTTAAACGATAGCGCTTGTTGGGAGGCAACCCAATTTTATTTTTATTCCTTGATTTTTGCTCCTGCTTAGTAATAAATAAATTATTTAGCCTCTGTTTTGGTTGTATTTCTTTGTGTTTAATTAGTGTTTGTGCCAAATAGAACAGTTGGGAAGACTTGGGGAAAGTCTTGTTGAACTTGCTGTAAAAAACAGAAACTTTAGCACTCACGAGAACTGCTGTCATTTTTATTTGGAGAGTGATATTTAGTTAATTACTTTTGCAGATGATTAATAGATAAATTCCTCACGTCCAGAAATTTATTTTAGAATTTTTGGGGTTCCAGAGCTTGCTCTAGCTACAGATTACTACAGACTGTTCTGTTTTTGACAGGTTCTGTTTTTCGTGTGTTGTTTGCTTATATTGATGAATCTATGGCTAGTAAAATAGTTTATGAACCATAGAGAAGTTGGAATACAGTAGGTATAACACCCATATAAATAAATAATGATTTAATTACAGTACCTTGAAGTGATCTTTTGTTTTCTTTCGCTAACGGAACTCACGAGATTTTCTACTTTAAGTTTTGTGTTGTGAAGTTTTCAAGTTATGGGTCAAAATTTGATGGATTATGGAACAAGGAGTGGAAAGAGCCTAAGCTTGGGGATGCCCATGGCACCCCCAAGATAATCTAAGGACACCTAAAATCCAAAGCTTGGGGATGCCCCGGAAGGCATCCCCCCTTTCTTCTACTTCTATCGGTAACTTTACTTGGAGCTATATTTTTATTCACCACATGATATGTGTTTTGCTTGGAGCGTCTTCTATTATTTGAGTCTTTGCTTATTAGTTTGCCACAATCATCCTTGCTGTACACACCTTTTGAGAGAGCCATACATAATTTGGAATTTGATAGAATACTCTATGTGCTTCACTTATATCTTTTGAGCTCTATAGTTTTAATCTAGTGCTTCACTTATATCTTTTGAGATTTATAATTTTTCTCTAGTGCTTCACTTATATATTTTAGAGCACGGTGGTGGATTTGTTTTATAGAAACTATTGATCTCTCATGCTTCACTTAGATTATTTTGAAAGTCTTAATAGCATGGTAATTTGCTTAAAATCCTAATATGCTTGGTATGCAAGATTAATAATAAAACTTTCTTATGAGTGTGTTGAATACTAAGAGAAGTTTGATGCTTGATGATTGTTTTCAGACATGGAGGTAATAATATCAAAGTCGTGCTAGTTGAGTAGTTCTGAAATTGAGAAATACTTGTGTTGTGGTTTGCAAGTCCCGTAGCATGCACGTATGGTAAACGTTATGCAACAAATTTGAAACATGAGGTGTTATTTGATTGTCTTCCTTATGAGTGGCGGTCGGGGACGAGCGATGGTATTTTCCTACCAATCTATCACCCTAGGAGCATGCGCGTAGTACTGAGGTTTTTGATGACTTGTAGATTTTTGCAATAAGTATGTGAGTTCTTTATGACTAATGTTGAGTCCATGGATTATACGCACTCTCACCCTTCCATCCTTGCTAGCATCTTCGGTACCGTGCATTGCCCTTTCTCACATTGAGAGTTGGCGCAAACTTCGCCGGTGCATCCAAACTCTGTGATATGATATGCTCTTTCACACATAAACCTCCTTATATCTTCCTCAAAACAGCCACCATACCTACCTATTATGGAATTTCCATAGCCATTCCGAGATATATTGCCATGCAACTTCCCATCATTTTGTTCATCATGACACATTCATCATTGTCATATTGCTTAGCATGATCATGTAGTTTACATAGTATTTGTGGCAAAGCGACCATTCATAATTATTTCATACATGTCACTCTTGGTTCATTGCATATCCCGGTACACCGCCGGAGGCATTCATATAGAGTCATCTTTGTTCTAGTATCGAGTTTTAATCATTGAGATGTAAATAAAAAGAAGTGTGATGATCCTCATTTTCTAGAGCATTGTCCCAAGTGAGGAATAAAAAAAGAGAAAGGCCATACAAAAGAGAAGGCCCAAAAAAATGAGAGAAAAAGAGAGAAGGGACAATGTTACTTTCCTTTGCCACACTTGTGCTTCAAAGTAGCACCATGATCTTCATAGTAGAGAGTCTCTCATGTTATCACTTTCATATACTAGTGGGAATTTTTCATTATAGAACTTGGCTTGTATATTCAACAATGGGCCTCCTCAAGTGCCCTAGGTCGTCGTGAGCAAGCAAGTTGGATTCACACCCACTAGTTTCTTTTGTTGAGCTTTCATACATTTATAGATCTAGTGCATCCGTTGCATGGAAATCCCTACTCTTTGCATTAACATAAATCGGTGGGCATCTCCATAGCCCATTGATTAGCCTCATTGATGTGAGACTTCCTCCTTTTTTGTCTTCTCCACATAACCCCCTCATTATATTCTATTCCACCTATAGTGCTATGTCCATGGCTCGCGCTCATATATTGCATGAAAGTTTATAGGTTTGAAATTACTAAAGTATGAAACAATTTCTTGGCTTGTCATCGGGGTTGTGCATGATGATAGCATTCTTGTGTGACGAAAATGAAACATGACTAAACCATATGATTTTGTAGGGATGAACTTTCTTTGGCCATGTTATTTTGAGAAGACATAATTGCTTAGTTAGTATGCTTAAAGTATTATCATTTTATGTCAATATGAACTTTTGTCTTGAATCTTTCGGATCTGAATATTCATACCACAATTAAGAAGAATTACATTAAAATTATGCCAAGTAGCACTCCGCATCAAAAATTCTGTTTTTATCATTTACCTACTCGAGGACGAGCAGGAATTAAGCTTGGGGATGCTTGATATGTCTCCAACGTATCTATAATTTTTGATTGCTCCATGCTATATTATGTACGGTTTTGGACATTATTGGGCTTTATTATCCACTTTTATATTATTTTTGAGACTAACCTATTAACCGAAGGCCTAGCCCAGAATTGATGTTTTTTGCCTGTTTTAGGGTTTCGAAGAAAAGGAATATCAAACGGAGTCCAAACGGAATGAAACCTTCGGGAACGTGATTTTCTCACTGAATACAACTCAAGAGACTTGGACCCTACGTCAAGAAAATTAACATGAGGCCACGAGATAGGGGGCGCGCCTGCCCCCCCCCAGGCGCGCCCTCCACCCTTGTGGGCCCCCTGTTGCTCCACCGACGTACTTCTTCCTCCTATATATACCCACATACCCCCAAACGATCAGAGACAGAGCCAAAAAGCTAATTCCACCGCCACAACTTTCTGTATCCACGATATCCCATCTTGAGGCCTGTTCTGGAGCTCCACCGGAGGGGGCATCAATCACGGAGGGCTTCTACATCATCATCCAAGCCCCTCCGATGAAGTGTGAGTAGTTTACTTCAGACCTGCGGGTCCATAGTTAGTAGCTAGATGGCTTCTTCTCTCTTTTTGGATCTCAATACAATGTTCTCCCCCTCTCTCGTGGAGATCTATTCGATGTAATCTTCTTTTTGCGGTGTGTTTGTTGAGATCGATGAATTGTGGGTTTATGATCCAGTCTATCTATAAATAATATTTGAATCTTCTCTGAATTATTTTATGTATGATTGGTTATCTTTGCAAGTCTCTTCGAATTATCAGTTTGGTTTGTCCTACTAGATTGGTTTTTCTTGCCGTGGGAGAAGTGCTTAGCTTTGGGTTCAATCTTGCGGTGTCCTTTCCTAGTGACAGAAGGGGTAGCAAGGCACGTATTGTATTGTTGCCATCAAGGATAACAAGATGGTTTTTTTATCATATTGCATGAAACTATCCCTCTACATCATGTCATCTTGCTTAAGGCGTTACTCTATTTTTAACTTAATACTCTAGATGCATGCTGGATAGCGGTCGATGAGTGGAGTAATAGTAGTAGATGCAGGCAGGAGTCGGTCTACTTGTCTCAGACGTGATGCCTATATACATGATCATACCTAGATATTCTCATAACTATGCTCAATTCTGGCAATTGCTCAACAATAATTTGTTCACCCACCGTAGAATACTTATGCTCTTGAGAGAAGCCACTAGTGAAACCTATGGCCCCCGGATCTCTTTCTCATCATATCAATCTCCATCACTTTATTATTACTTTGCTTTTTACTTTGCCTTTTACTTTTCGCTTTGCATCTCTATACCAAAAATACCAAAAATATTATTTATCATCTCTATCAGATCTCACTTTCGTAAGTGACCGTGAAGGGATTGACAACCCCTAAGCGCGTTGGTTGCGCTGAGATATTGTTTTTGTGTAGGTACGAGGGACTCGCGCGTAGCCTTCTACTGGATTGATACCTTGGTTCTCAAAAACTAAGGGAAATACTTACGCTACTTTGCTGCATCATCCTCTCCTCTTCGGGGAAATCCAACGCAGTGCTCAAGAGGTAGCATGGATCACCGGACGAAGCCTTGCCACCGTACTGGTGCTGATGTACATGATATGGTCAAGGATTTGAAGGTAGTCTTTGGAAAGGGTCCTGGCGGACAACCTGTTCCGAATGACACTGACGGACGCGCACCCATGTGGAAGAAGAAATCTATATTTTGGGACCTGCCCTATTGGAAAGACCTAGAGGTCTGCTCCGCAATCGACGTGATGCACGTGACAAAGAATCTTTGCGTGACCCTGCTTGGCTTCTTGGGCGTGTATGGGAAGAAAAGAGATACACCTGAGGCACGGGAGGACCAGCAACGTATGCACGGAAAAGACGGCATACATCAAGGTCATGCCAGCTATGCTCTTACCAAAGAAGAGAAGGAAATGTTTTTTGAATGCCTGCTCAGTATTAAGGTACCGTCAAATATAAAGGGAATAATAAACATGGCAGAGAAAAAGATCCAGAACCTACAGTCCAATGACTGCCACATGATTATGACGCAACTGCTTCCGGTTGCATTGAGGGGGCTTCTACCGAAAAACGTTCGATTAGCCATTGTGAAGCTATGTGCATTCCTCAATGCAATCTCTTAGAAGGTAATCGATCCAAAAATCATACCAAGGTTAGAGAATGATTTGGTGCAATGTCTTGTCAGTTTCGAATTGGTGTTCCCACCATCCTTCTTCAACATCATGACGCACGTCCTAGTTCACCTATGCGAAGAGATTAACGTTTTGGGTCCTGTATTTCTACACAATATGTTCCCCTTTGAGAGTTTCATGGGAGTCTTAAAGAAATATGTTCATAACCGTGCTAGGCCAGAAGGAAGCATCTCCAAGGGCCATGAAAATGAGGAGGTCATTGAGTTTTGTATTGACTTTATTCCTGACCCTAAGCCGATTGGTGTTCCTGAATCGCGGCATAAGGGCAGACTGGATGGAAAAGGCACGCTAGGAGGGGATCAAATAATATATATGGACGGACATTCTTTAACTGAAGCACACTACACAGTTCTACAGAATTCTGCCTTGGTGGCTCCGTATATGGACGAACACAAGAATTTTCTACGCTCCAAACACCCGGAGCAATCTGATGACTGGATTGCATGTGAACAAACCAGGAGTTTCGTCGGCTGGTTGCAGACACATACCATGCATGACGCCTCTATTGAAGATGACCTATACTCGTTGTCCTAGTTACCATCTTTGAATATAATGACTTTCAAAGGGTACGAGATAAATGGTAATACATTTTACACGATCGCCCAAGATAAGAAGAGCACCAACCAAAATAGTGGTGTTCGCTTTGATGCAGAAACCAAGACAGGAAAGGAAACATATTATGGTTACATAGAGGAGATATGGGAACTTGACTATGGACGTGGTTTGAAGGTCCCTTTGTTTCGGTGCAAATGGGTCAATATGACACAAGGCGGGGTAACGGAAGACCCGCAGTACGGAATGACAACAGTGGATCTCAAAAATCTTGCATATGCAGATGAACCATTCGTCCTAGCTAATGATGTGGCACAGGTTTTCTATGTGAAGGATATGTCTACCAAGCCGAGAAAAAGATAAGATAAGGAAGCGAATGCATCATACGATGAGCCAGAGCGCAACATAGTTCTTTCTGGGAAGAGAAACATCGTGGGAGTGGATGACAAGACAGACATGTCAGAAGATTCTGAAAAGTTTGATGAAATTGCTCCATTCACAGTGAATATTGACCCGAGCATCCAGTTAAATGATGAAGATTTTCCATGTGTACGGCGCAAAGGGACACACGCGAAGAAAAAGTTTCACACCCAAAGATCTGGGATGTGATCGGCTTCACTATCATCAATTTCTTCTGTGTTTCACACCCAGGAGGGAATCTCTGTAATAGTTAGGGTAGTTATGTGTTTTGGCATTTGAAACGCGAAGAAATTTTATGTGCAAACAAATTCTTTCATACATTTACTGATTTTTTCCAGCTAAATGACCCTGAAATTGAAAAGCATTTCAAATGAACTCAGAAAAGGTTGAAAGTTGGCATGGTATCATAATTTCACCCACATAGCATGTGCAAAAAAGTAGAGAGGGTTACCGCAAAAACTGGATGCACTTCATGTACAAAATGGACAATCCCTTTCGAAGTATCAAGGTTTCGGACGAAAACTCATCCGTTACAAAGGCATTTCATTTTTTATATAACCTAAGCATTACCAAATTGAATATAATGATAAAACACACTAATATTAAACATAAGAAAAAAGAATCACTAAAAAACCTATTTTCAAAGTTAAGTTGTTCACAAACTAGTGATTCACACAAAATTCAAATAATTCAAAATTTAAACTATTCAAATTTGAAAACTACCGGCACTAACAGAAAGTTTGTAATTTTTTGTACCTAAAGCAAAAATATTCACAAATAAACTCAAAATACAGCAAAAACAACTAAAAATAAATAAAACAAAATAAATAAAGTAGAAAAGAAAAAAAGAAAAAAAATACTAAATGAAAAAAAGCCCACCTACTCGGCCACAGCGGCCTGCATACGACTAGAAACCCAAATTCTAGTTGGGCCAGGATGCAGGCCCGCTAGCCCAGTAGGCCCAACAGGGCATCGCAGTAGAGGTAGGCCCAGAAGGCCTGCTTTAGAGAGGAGCTCGAGACAGCAGCGGCGGCGGGGCTTATAAGCAGGTGCGAGTGCCCCTCGGCTAGCGAGGTGGGACTAAACTTTTGCGCCCCTCGCCTGGCAGCGCACACCCTTTAGTACCGGGTCGTGGCTCCAACCGGTACTAAAGGGGGGCCTTTAGTACCGGTTGGCGCCACGACCCGGTACTAAGGGGGTGCGGTTCCCGCCGCTTCGCCTGGCCAAAACAGACCTTTAGTATCGGTTGGTGGCTCCAACCGGTACTAAAGGTGGGTTCTATATATGTTGAGGATATAACTATTTATATAAGCCGCCCAGGAGGGGCCGGGTTACGCAAAGAGAAGCCCATCTGAAGCCCAAGACCAAGACGTGAAGATGGCGGTTCAGTAAAGGGTCTAAAGGCCCACATGCGATTTATGGCCCATGGTGATAAACCGCCATGAGGGCGTGACTTGTATTGTAAGGTAGAAGTAACTAGTCACCGAGCCGGACACTGCTTATGAGCCGGCCGGGACTCCGTAAGCCGTAGGGCGTCGACCCGTGTATATAAGGGGACGACCCGCTGGCGGCTTAGGGTAAGAAACAACAAATCGAGAACCGGGCATAGCGTATCTCGCTCCCTGGTCATCGAAACCTCAAGCAATTCCAACCCAACTAGACGTAGGCCTTCCTTCACCGTAAGGGGCTAAACTAGTATAAACCTCGCGTGTCCTTTGTCCCGATTAACCCCTTCAAGCTTCCTAGCTGCGATGGCTCCATGATTAAGTCCTTGCAAGAGGACATATGCCGTGACAATTCCACGACAGTTGGCGCCCACCATGGGGCCAGCGCACGGTGGATTTGAGTTCTTGAAGGGCAGCTTCGAAGGGCTCAAGGGATACGCAGTTGGCCGGATGACCAAGAGTCGTCGCGGCAAGATCTACATCGACAACGAAGGCTTGGGCCCCGAAGCCGGTTCAATTGAGTACGGATACCGGGTCCCCTTTGGCGGAATTCACGTCTTCATCGGCCGGATTGGTGAGCCGGGCCCTGAGCCGGACAGCTGCACCGACCTCGTCGAGATGGCTCAGCATGCAAAACCCGCCCGAGCTCAACCCGTCGTGAAGCGTGCCTTTGTGGGTTGCATCCACGGAGGTGAACTTCCTGAAGGATCTGAAGGTGATGGTGAGCCGGCCGTCCTCTCTGACGGTGATTCGTCCGCCGGCTCAACAGATTCGTTGTATCAAGTTCAAGATGGTGTGCTTGGGGGCTGTTCCGATGGCAGCACTATTCCGGACCCCTCAGAGTCGCCAAACTGGGCAAGAGTCTTCATGGCTGGTACTCAACCCGGCCAAAATTCTACGGCCACAGCGGCGATAACGTCTGGGTTAGGAGCAGCCAGGGCAGGAGGCCCTATGCGCTCACCGGCTCAGGTGCTGATGGATCTCATGGATAAGCTTACGGCTTTGTTAACTGTTACAGTCATCCTTGGGAACCAATCTGAGCATGAGGCAGAGGTGGCACAGGTTCGCGACAAGATCGCCCGGGCCAAGGAAACCTTAGCAGCTGAAGACGCTAGATTAGCAACAGAGCGGGCGGCTTTGGACGTGCGGGCCAGCAACTTCAGGCAGAGGCCTTGCAGCTCACGTTGAGCTTAAACGCATCTAATGAGGTAATGAGGAGGAGACATCAGAAAACTCAGTCCCGTTTACCTCAGATTTATGATCCTCGGAATCTCTTCGCTACACCCGGGGCTGGCCCAAGTAACCCGCCAGGTGCAAATCAGTTTATGACATCCGGAGCGGGAGGCCCAGTCCAGCCTCCGGTGACGGCGCCTCTTCACGGCAATATGGCACCGCCCCATTACGTGCCAATACCACAGGGTCACTTCTCCATCCCCATGGAGAACTTAATCGCAGCATCCGCACGTTTGGCGGCTCTCCCAGTAGATGGTGATGATCCGACAGCGGTGGAAACCCGGAAGATCAGGGAACTTGTCCAAACAGCCCTGGCTTAGCAAGAGACCTACTCCTACAGCCGGGACAGGATTCACTCAACTCCTCCGCCCTGGTTAGCTCCGCCTTGTCAAAACCGGAGCCCGAGTTACAGTAGACACATGGAGTCAGAGGCCTTGTCAAGTAGCGCTCAGCGCCGGAACCAGCCCGGCGGGTATAACCCGGTTCAGTATCGAATGCGTCAGGTGGACGAGCGGGCAGCTCAGCTAGCGGCTCAGCTAGCAGCCCAACAATACTCACCGTCTTACCCGACGACTTCTGTTGAGGCGGGTGTTGCTACTAGAACCGGAGGAGTTCCTTGTCTGATACCGGCTCTACGTAATGTACTTCTGCCCAAGGATTTCAAGGGACCTCAAAAGTTGCCGAATTATACGACCGATTTACAGCCTGGGGCGTGGATTGAAAGTTACGAGATGGCTATGGAGCTGCTGGAGGTTAGTGATGAAGCGATGGCTAAATACTTCACCATGATGTTGGACGGAACGGCCCGTTCTTGGTTAAAGGGTTTGCCACCCAATCCCATTGGTTCATGGGCAGAGCTAAAGGCCCGTTTCATCCAGAACTTCAAGGACACACTACACCACAACATTGATGCAATGGCATGTAATCTGCCGGGAGAAAGCTCTTAAGAGGGTAGACAAACTGCCGGTAGTGTGGTTCTCCCGGCAGATAGAACTTCCATGAGAACGGTTGCCGGGGATTAGTTCTCCCGGCAGTTAGAATTTTCCCGGCAGTTCGTCTGCCCTAACCCATGTGTTTGCCGGCAGATTATTTCCTCCTGGCAGACTTGTTGTGGCATAGGTACTACAGTTATAGGGAGTGTAACTGCGGGCAGATACATGTTTACCCGGCATTTTATATGCCAGGACATTGAGTTTCACTAGCAAACTGCTCTAGCATTATATAACTAATTTAATATTTACTATGTTTAGGCAATCATGACAGATCACAAATTATACATACACTTCAATGAAAGTTACATGTAGGCCTCATCCAAAACCTTAAACTTCATTCAATAAACATAATATACCGAATACATATGTTTCTAGATACATGCATGAAACAACCATATGTATGGACGTTGTGCCGCAAAAGAAAAAGTACATATGTTCTAGGTGTGCCATACAACCAAAATGAGCATACGATGTCCTATATGCCAAACCAGCCACCAACTTAATTGTAGGTCTTCCAAATCTTTAGCAACTTGTAGATCTTTCAAACCTCAATCAACCTACGTATCTTTGGGAAACCGGCAAAAGGCCGGAAACTCAAATTAATGAAGCTCTTGTTCTAGATTTTAAATCAACACATTAAGGCCAGAATAGTTTGGATGTTAGGGACTGTTGTAGGTACAATTAGTTAGGATTTTCTTAGATGTTTCAGTATGTAATGGTTCCAGTTTTTTCTAGTGCGAATTAGAGACTTTTAAAGCATACACTCAAGATTGGACAAAGCAGATGTTTGTGGTACGGGAATATATGGAATTTAATTCAAACCTAGAACCTGCAGATCTGAACAAGTAGGGTGCAAACTCAAAAGTTTGATGATTCATCAAACAAATAAAATGATACTCGCTTTCCTCAATACTATTATGGATGTACTTAAAATTGCAGAACACCATTTCCTGGATTGTTCCTGATGGCAAATGCGATGTGCTTGTTTATTCAACGGAATCATGCGAATATGAAGCTTATGGATATCATCAATAGTTCCAATTAAAAGTTCACCTTGTTTCGCAATTGCAAGGCTGTAATATACACAAAACAAACCACCTTAAGAGCTGATTTAAAACAATCTTATTGTTTCCAAATAATTGCTACCAATAAATTAATGAAATGGAACACAAGGACAATGTGAGAGGTCGATATCATCTAGTAGAATAGGTTAGCACTAGCAGCCATTTGCGTTACTCCATAAAATTTTGTGCAGAGTAAGAATCTAAATGTTGAATAATAATCATCACATTGTCTTGTATGCATCAAGAACATACTGTATGGGAAAATAAAAAGCAAATTATTAACACCATTGTTATCAGCACAGAATATGTCAGGTTTCATCATATTGTAAACAAGATAGGTTCAAATATTTTGATTCTAACGGCAGAAAAATACTTGAAAACAATGAACTATCCAATCAAGGAGATAGGCAAAGATATAATGCAACGTAATTCTCCTGTGAAAATTGGACCAACTACGTACAAGCATTAAGAGCTTAATATGGAAAGTACTACACTGAAAAAACAGTCATTCCAGAGAGAGAGAGAGAGACCTATTAGGAAAAGCAGCTGTATTAAAGTACACATGTGATTAACTTCTTTCAGATTGACATTGTTGTACAACAACTTATTGCGACTGTATATAATAGTTGGTCTATCAGACGAAGAAAACACGTGGGTTGTGCCCTTTGACGAGAATGTACGAAGGCTAATTGGTTGGGTACCGGGAGAAACCTTCTTTCTATCAGTTAGTTCACATGCACTTGCATAAGTATCTGTACAGCCACCAATGTGCATTTCTACCTAAACAAATTAAAAAGAATTGGTTAGAAATCTGCACACAACATGCGAGCTGAAATCACAGCATACATGTATGTGAATTCCAGTAGAAATAAATTGTAACAGGCAAGGCAAAGGGCAAACGTGTATATGTCTATCTACGCTTATTGAACACATCCACTAGAGATATTCCTTGTTAATTTGGGGAGAAACCATAAAGTATTTACACGATATTGATGTGATAAACAAAGGAGAAAAACATAAGGTCGGTTATACTTTGTTTTACATACCAATGAAAACATTGAGAATAGTGGGGAGTATCAAACACTTCTGTTATTCAAGCAATGAAGGCTCTATATGGCTTCTAGAATCACTGAAAAAATAGTAAGTACTGGAGTATCACTTCATCTAAAAACCTCAGTAATCAACCAATAGCAAAATTAAGGCATGGGAAATATGTCATGTGAAACTGAAGTTGACATACCAAAACTTGAGATTGGCATGGGAAGTAAGTACTCGAGATTGGCATGATGGAAAGTTTTGACATGTGTTTTTTCAAAAGGCAAACCTTGATACCATTTCATCATACATCATGATCTGCAACAGGGAACAACACAAGAACAAAAGTGAAGTTATGAACCTGAGCAGATGAACCTGCATATGGATACACTTTGGAATAACTAATAGAATAAGATAAACTACATGTGGAAATCACATATAAAGGAGAATTGCAAACTGTAAAGTGATTTACCTCGCTCCAGAAATAAGCCAACTATATATCAAAAGTAATAATTGATAACTTTCAAAACCCAAAAGGCACAACTTATAGAAATGAAGAAATAAAATGTATGACTTGCTAAACTTTAGCACCTTCATTCCAATATTCAATTACAACCGATGAAAAATTCTACATGTAAACAGGTATAGCACACAAACTACATTAGATCCTTCTAGCCCATGGGTCAAACAATTGATATGTGTCCAAGTTCTGCGTATCACATCAGCACAAAAGCTTGCGAAAGACAAAAGAAATTTGGATTATCTACTAGAGGCGAGGAGAAATCCATATGGTACCTGGTTTCAGTGATGGAAATGCGAAGACGGGTTTGCTGATCTGAGTACAAGACAGTGGGCATCCTTTAGTTCCAGGTCGCTCACCCCAGTGCCGCTCACAGGGCAGCGGCGGCCAGCCAAAGCTTGTGTGTGTGTCAATCTCAACAAATCCAAACCCCCGCCCCTCTTTCCTAGCTTCATGCTCTGCTCGGGCCGTCCGGATCTAGAGTTGTTCCCCACGCCCTGTCGGTCGCCTCTCGTGCACGTCCTTCGCCAGATTCGGGGGCCGCACAACTGTGTCCTTCCTTCCCGAATCCCCACATTAGATTCGCGGTGTGGGCTGCTCCGATGTCCTCCTTCTCTTCCTTCCTTCACCTCCTTCTGGTCAATGCCGCCCGATGCTACGACGGCCTCGTCTCGCATCTCTGGGCCCCCGAGCGGCGCCCGGCCTGATGGACTGGTGACAATAGTCGGGGAGGGATCCAGCACTACGGTGGGTTGCTGGGGGTGGCGTACGGTGGTTGGGCGCGACAGAAGGTGCCCGGCGGTGGAAGTGGTCGGGGTGGAAGCTAGGGCAGGTGGATTTGGGGGAGGCGCTATTTGGGCCAGGCCGCGGATTGCTTTGGGCCCAATTATTTAGGTCGCGCGCCATATACACAGTCCCCGGCAGGTAATGGGTCGGGCTTTACTTGTGCCGGCTGATACGATGACCCGAAAAGGATTCATTATTCCCGGCAGTACATCTGCCTTCGTTTGTTTAGTTCTACGGGCAGTTTATTTCCCTTTACGTGCTTTTGCCAGCAGTTATATGATCGCCGGCAGATAATATGCCCTTGTCCAGGTATTTCTCCCGGCAGTTAACTGCCCCCAATCAAGGGATGTGGTGTAGTGACACTTGCAAGCAGTCTATGTCGATTGTGGACCTAACAAATTGTAAGCAGGAGGAAGGTGAATCTATGACTCACTGGGTACGCCGGGTCAAAGATATAATACATTCGTCTGACAAGATGGATGCCAGCTCAGCAGTTCTCATGCTGGAGAAGAATTGCCGTTTTGAGCCTCTGAGACAGAAACTGGGGCGCCTTAAGCGTGATTGCAATGATATGGGGACGCTAATGGCGGCTTTAGTCAAGTATGCCGATTCTGATAGTACCAAGGATCCCGCGTCTGATGAGGAAAAGACAGGGAAGGGAAAGAAGAACGGCAATGGAAAGGGTCAGCAGCATAACCCGGCGAGTCAAGGAGGTAATAAGCGTAAGGCGGATGGTAACCCGGAATTTGTGGCCAATGCATAGGGTAACAATCAGAAGCGCAAAGGAAAGCCAACCCGGTTTGGTAGGTCAGGCACGTCTCTTGAGCAATTACTCAATGAGCCCTGCCTGAAACACGACACCCGGGAACGACCAGTGACTCACTTATGGAAGGATTGCGTAATCATGAAGGCTTTCAAGAATTCTAGTATGTTTGATGGCAATCAAGGCCCAGGCGGCGGCTCAGGAGCTGGCGGCTTTCATGGCCCGGGCGGCGGTTCAGGATCTGGCTTTCAGGGAAGCCAGGGTGGTTATAATCAACAATAGTCTGGTCAAGGAGGTCAGCAGCAGCAACAGTCGGGTTATCAAAGTCATCCAAAACAGCTAAACAGTGGGTAGTATCATGTGTTCACCACAAGTTTGTGTAAATGTGATCAGAAAGTTCATAAGAGGGTTGTGAATTCTGTTGAGCCGGCAGTCCCTCATTACTTGAGGTGGTCGGAACAGCCTATTGTCTGGAGCAGGGAGGATCACCCTCCCCGGGTTGATAATCCGGGTCAACTGGCCTTGGTAGTGGCACCACAGGTTGGTGGTTATAAATTTACTAAGGTGCTCATGGATGGAGGTAGCAGCATCAACATCCTCTATTACGAGACCTTTCGGGCATGGGCTTAACTGACAAGAATTTAAAGACTTCCAACACCGTCTTCCATGGAGTGGTGCCTGGTAAATCGGCATATCCTGTGGGTAAGATTGAGCTAGAGGTGGCCTTTGGAGACGAGCATGATTCTAGGGCAGAAAAGTTAACTTTTGAGGTGGTAAAAATCAAGAGTCCATATCACGCTTTGTTCGGGCGGCCGGCTTATGCCAAGTTCATGGCGCGCCCATGTTATGTTTATTTACAGCTCAAGATGCCGGGTTACAAGGGTACCATCACCGTGCATGGATGCCGAAAGGTGGCCCTGGAATGCGAAGAAGGCGATGCAGCTTATGCCAAGTCTGTCTGTGCAGCAGAGGAGCTCAAATTTTATCAAGATAACGTTGACCCGGTGGATATGACTTCTCTCAAGAAGCCGACTACGGAGCATGACCCGGCCATGAAGTTTAAATCGGCTACAGAGACTAAGCTTGTTGATTTTACTCCGGGCGATTCATCTAAGCAATTCAGCATCAGTGCCAACTTGGATCCTAAATAGGAAAGCACGCTCATCAAGTTCATCCGTGAGAACCGGGACATCTTTGCATGGAAACCTTCTGACATGCCAGGTGTACCGAGAGGACTCGCTGAGCACAATCTTAATATTGATCCGAAGTATAAACCGGTCAGGCAGTTTCTGCGGCGATTCAATGAAGAGCGACGAAAAGCTATAGGAGAAGAGGTCGCCCGGCTCTTGGCGGCTGGGTTCATTGTCGAAGTTTTTCACCCGGAGTGGTTGGCTAACCCGGTGCTCGTACTCAAGAAAAACGGCACCTGGCGGATGTGTGTGGATTACACGGACTTAAATAAGGCTTGTCCGGCTGATCCTTTTGCTCTCCCCGTATTGATCAAATCATTGATGCTACGACAGGTTGTGCGTGTTTGAGCTTTTTGGATGCTTATTCTGGTTATCATTAGATCAAGATGGCAGTTAAGGACTAGGAGAAGACGACTTTCATCACCCCGTTTGGAGCCTTCTGCTATATGTCTATGCCTTTTGGGCTCAAGAGTGCCCAGGCGACTTATCAACGGTGTGTACAGAATTGTCTCCACAATCAGATTGGGCGCAATGTTCATGCGTATGTGGATGACATAGTGGTGAAATCCATAGAGGCGGAAACCTTGATATCTGATCTCAGAGAAACCTTTGACAATCTCCAGGTTTACAAAATGATGCTTAACCCGGAGAAGTGTGTATTTGGTGTGCCTGCAGGCAAGCTTTTGGGATTCTTGGTCTCAAACAGGGGCATCGAGGCTAATCCGGAGAAGATTAAGGCAATCACTTCTTTGGCTAAACCGGCATGTATCAATGATGTTCAGCGATTGGCGGGTCGTGTTGCCGCTTTAAGCCGGTTCATAAGCCGGTTAGGTGAGAAGGCCCTACCGCTGTACCAATTGATGAAGAAGGCAGACACCTTTGTCTGGAGTGATGCTGCTAATGCTGCTTTTGAGGATTTGAAGAGGCAGTTATCTGAGCCGCCGGTTCTTGCGGCTCCCATTGACAAAGAGCCTTTGCTGTTATATGTGGCTGCTAATTCACGAGCCGTCAGTGTGGCAATTGTGGTAGAGCGCAAGGAGGCTGGTAAGGAACATCCGGTTCAACGGTTGGTTTATTATGTCAGTGAGGTACTCATCGAGTCAAAACAAAGATATCCTCATTGGCAGAAACTCGTTTACGGGGTGTTCATGGCAAGCCGGAAGCTGAAGCAATACTTCCAAGGTCACCCTATCACTGTGGTAAGTTTTGCCCCATTGCGAGACATTATTCAGAACAAAGAGGCTACAGGACGAGTCGCCAAATGGGCCATCGAGCTCAGGCCTCATGGTCTGAAGTACGTACCGCGCACTACCATTAAGTCTCAAGCTTTGGTGGATTTCATCAATGATTGGACAGAGCTATAGGCACCTGAAGAGAAGCCCGATAACACTTATTGGATTATTCACTTTGATGGGTCCAGACAGTTGGAAGGCTCGGGGGCTGGAGTTGTATTAACTTCCCCTCGAGGTGACAAATTTTGTTATGTGCTCCGGCTTATGTTTCCTTGTACTAACAATGCAGCTGAGTACGAGGCCCTGCTCCATGGTCTCCGGATGGCCAAAGAGATGAACTTGAGCCGGGTAAGATGCTTAGGAGACTCAAACCTTGTGGCTCAACAGGTGTCAGGCAAGTGGGATTCTAAAGATCCCCTCATGGCGGCTTACCGTCGTGAAGTCGATGCTGTGGCTGGACATTTCAAGGGTTACGTAGTGGAACACATTGATCGAAGGAAGAATGAGGCGGCTGATGCCTTAAGCCGGCTGGGGTCTCAGCGTAAGCCGGTGCCGCCTAACACCTTTCTTGATGTTTTGCATAATCCTTCTGTTAAGTTACCTACAGAGGAAGATCTGGCAATACCAGACCCGGAGGCACAGCTGGTGGCGGCTCTCCACGTTATCCCGGATTGGACAGTGCCTTATTTGGCTTACATGACCCGGGGAGAGTTGCCTGAAGATGAGACCTTGGCAAGACAAATCGCCCGGCGGTCCAAGTCCATGACAATTGTCAATGGCGAGTTACATCATTACAGCGTCACTGGAGCGATTCAACGTTGCGTGTCACCTACAGAGGGTCAGGAGATCCTTCGTGAGATTCATGAAGGCGATTGTGGTCATCACGCCGGCTCAAAATCTCTTGTGGCCAAAGCTTTCCGTCATGGGTTTTATTGGCTGACGGCTCATGCTGATGCGGAAGACCTGGTCAGTAAATGTGACGGATGTCAGAAATTCTCACGACGAGCCCATGTGCCGGCTCAAGAATTGAGGATGATTCCAATTACCTGGCCATTTGCAGTCTGGGGGCTTGATATGGTCGGGCCTTTCAAAAGGTCTAAGGATAAAAAGACTCACCTCTTGGTGGCGGTTGACAAGTTCACAAAGTGGGTGGAGGCGGAGCCAGTCAGTAAGTGTGATGCAGCCACGGCGGTCCAGTTTATGAAAAAGGTGATTTTTCGCTTTGGTTTTCCACACAGCATCATAACTGATAATGGCACTAACCTTTCCAAAGGAGCTATGGAAGAGTTCTGTCAACGAGAGCATATCCGGCTTGACGTTTCAGCTGTGGCTCACCCTCAATCTAATGGTCAAGCAGAACGAGCTAATCAAGAAATCTTGAGGGGTATCAAGCCCCGGCTCTTGGTCCCCTTGCAGCGGACGCCGGGTTGTTGGGTGGAGGAGTTACCTTCTGTACTCTGGAGCATCAATACTACACCTAACAGATCTACGGGTTACACGCCTTTTTTATGGTGTATGGAGCAGAGGCGGTCCTGCCAAGTGACATCCGTCATGACTCACCCCGTGTGGCGGCTTATGTTGAGGAAGACAACGAAAAAGCTCGGCAAGACGCACTTGACCTGTTGGATGAAGAGCGAGACTTGGCAATAGCCCGCTCGGCGATTTACCAGCAAGACCTGCGCCGCTACCACAGCCGCCGGGTTAAGTCCAGAACCTTTCAGGAAGGCGACTTAGTGCTCCGACTCATCCAGGATCAATCTGACATGCACAAGCTATCCCCTCCTTGGGAAGGACCCTTTGTGGTCAGCAAGAATCTGAACAACGGATCATACTACCTTATCGACGTTCGGGAACACAAAGACTCACGTAAGTCGGAGGAGGAGACCCGTCGGCCGTGGAATATCGCTCATCTTCGGCCTTATTATACTTGAGCCGTCGGCTCTAATGTGTATATACTTATACTATGTATATTACATAAAGCAATAAAGCAGGACCTCTGTCCTTTTTTCCACTCCCAAAAAAGGTTTATGTGTTTTCTTTGTCAGGTGGTGGAGATAACCAAGGAGAAGCGGATCATATCTGAATCCGGCTTTCCTTTGGTCCGGTTTATGATCATATCTGAATCTAGCCGTGATCACTTGGGGGCTTCCTGTTCAAACATAGGTCGTATTCGAACCAAAGAGAACATAGCTGTCGATACCCACTTGATCGGCATACTGCCAAACCCACTTGGGGGCTTCTTGATCATATTTGAATCATAGCTTAACCCCTTTTGGGTCTGACGTGGATCGTATTCGAATCAGCGTCATTAAACAACTCTTATGGTCACTTGGGGGCTTCCTGTTCAAACATAGGTCGTATTCGAACCAAAGAGAACATAGCTGTCGATACCCACTTGATCGGCATCGCCACAGCCACTGGGGGCTAACAGATCGTATCCGAATCTTAGCTCAACCCCTTTGGAACGGTTCACTGATCGTATTCGAATCAGAAACCCTTGAATTTTGTTCATCATATTTTACAAGTGTCAACATTGGATATCTTGTGACCCTCTTGAAAATACAATGGAATACATTACAATCCTCCAGGATTAATATTGGTTACATCAGGTTGTTAAGTACCAGGTGAACTTGTATGTGCCAATTTTCAGGAGTTAAACTTACCCTCGGGGGTTGGTTTATATAAGCCGGAAAAGCAGCCGTAAGCATCACAGGGCAATGCAAGGTATTTCTGCAAAGGACATAACAGATTCATATAAACTACAAAGTGCATAGTGACGGCGGCTTATGCAAGTATTAAGGGCCATAAGCATGCGCAAAGGCATAGCAAAACTCAAGGTATTTTTTACTCTGTTACAAGACTCCCCGAGTCTGAATGATGCGGCATTGTTTTTCTACAACGACATAAGCAGGTGGCGCCTGACAATCTACTCTTGGGGTTGATTTGAAGCCTCCGGGTTATCCTTCTCCGTCTCTCCGCCGGCTGCTTTGTCCTGGAAGGATGATGAGGCCCAGTCAATGCCACTCAAGGCCTCAAACTCAGCTTCATCATCTATTAAACCGGTTGGGTCGACTTCAGGAGCAAAGGTGTGCTTACGGGTTGGAGGGATCAAGCTGACATCGTCATAATGCGGCGTGGGGATTCTCCGATTCTCCTTGTCATAACCCGGCTGACACTTGGTGAGGTCAGTGTCGTTCCCAATAAGAGTAGCCACCGGACGTATATCCTTCACACAGGCGGTGAAATCCTTATCATTAAACACGGTGCCATCTTCCTTTAAACTTGGATACCCAAGAGCAATATCAGCGGGGTCTAGTTCTGGAAGCCACGCCTTGGCCCGGCTCAATGCGGCTATAGCTCCGGCTCTTGCAGATGCTCGTCTTAACTCTTGGATTCGCTGAGGTAGCACAGCAAGCCGCTTCAGCACATCTTGCAGGAGATAGGGAACATCATTTGATAAAGCCACAACGGCCAGAGCACGTTGTGACCCGGTGTAGAGCTGTTCCACCAGAGTATAAACCGCCTTCAGCTTGATCACCATGTTCTGCTTGAGATTTGTGCTCCTGGGGCCTGCGTTATTAAGCATAAGGTGAGTCAGAGGAAACAACTGAAATGGTCATTTAAGGTTTGAGTAAGTCACTCACCAAAGATTGATGAGACCATTCGAGATATCTGGCGCTTTAAGTCGGACAGTTCGGCCGTTGCTTCCGCAAGCGATGCCTCTGCTGTCTCGGCCCGGGTCACCAGTGCGGCCTTTTCATCAGCCCAAATTTTCTTCTCCGATTCAAAATTTTCTTCAGCTTCTCTTGTTCAGAGACGCTGAATTCAAATTTGGAGTTAGCCTTTTGAGTTTCAATCTCCTGGGCTGCCACGCGGTTCTTCAGGTCAACAATCTCCGATTCAAATTGACTTATGATGGCCTGCATTGCACCGGATAGTAGTCAAGATTACGGTAAATAATATTAAGTCCCAAGCACTTTGCAAGCAAAGGTACTTGACACTTGGGGGCTAATGTATACTGAAGAACTTTCAATTACTACTCCGGCTCATGGAAATTAAGTCCCAAGCACTTTGCAAGCAAAGATGTTTGGCACTTGGGGGCTAATGTGTATCGCAAGTGCTACAACCGGGTTAAATATCTTTTTCCTAAGCCGGATAAGTTGTGCTAGGCAATTTTCTAAAGTCTACAGCATATTTACTTATAAGCAATAGACTTGGGGGCTGGTACAGTAAGTATGGTTAAAGAAAGCTAGCATAAGTCATACCTCAGATTTTTGTTGTATCTGCTTCACCATGTCAATTTCCAGGTCACGGCTGCTATGTACTTGATTGATATAGCCGGAGACGATCTCTCCAATACTCAAATGAGTATAGTCAGTGACGTCCAGCTTGGCCTTTCGGCGTTCTACCAATTCCTCTTTAGAACACTTGGCAAGTACAGTTGGCTGTGCCGGCTCAACAAACTGAGTCTTGAGAATCTCAACTTCTGGATCATTTGCCTTGGCGGGGCTAGGAGCCTCCGGGTTACCAGAATCGTTGAGGGTTTTCTCAGTAGGCGGGTCAGAGGAAGATATAGGAACATCATGAGATGGTTGAGGCGGCGTCTCGTGAGCAAAGACGTCAGGAGCAGCTGTGCCCAGCTCTGGTTCAGTCACAACCGGCTCTTAGGGCGGCTTATTCTTTTTTGCCCTTTTGCTGGGCTTTACTTGCACACTGTGGAAAAGGTAGACAGGTTAAATACAAAAAATATGAGTAAAATAAGGCATAAGGTACAACAAGTTCATATTACCCAGGAGTAGTTTTGAAGGTTGGCATGTTGGACTGCATAGACTCACCGGAGGAAGGTGAAATATCCTGGTAGTTGGAGTCAGAAGAATTGAGAGGCTAACGAATGAAACCCGCCAAAGGAAAAAGAAGGCGTAAATCGGAGATAACCTCAGCCTGGCGTTTCCTGGTCACATCAGGTAAGCCAGAGGAGAGTTCCGCGACTTTGCTGGTCCGGGTTTGCCTCCGGCTCTCATAAATCGGTCGCTTCAAAAGAAATTGAGGGTCTTGGTAAGCTAAAGGATGTGAAAATCTTACTTTCCGGGTCACTCTTCGGATTTTCAACCTTGGTAAATGCTCTGAGTCGGAGGAGATTATAGTTACATCTTCAACAGCTTGGTTGTTGCCTGTATCCTCCTGAAAGGAATTAATGTCAATAACATGATGATAAAAGAGTCAGAGGAATTAGGAGTTACCTCTTCTTCATCATCCTCAGTATCATCCAGTTTCATCATATCTGAGGCACTGGGTTTCCTCTTTCTTGAAGTTCCAGTCTTAGCGGTTCTTCTTTCGGCTCTTTTCGCTGCTCTGGCTTGTTTGGCAGCCTCATGGTCATACTTGACCTTCCAGAAGTCGCTATTTGCCTATGAATAAGGATAAAGGGTTATGAGTAAAGGTAAGGTATAACATAATAAAGATAATTGTGGAGGATATAACTCACTGGAGGGGCCGGGTTCTTCTTGCAGAAAGGAAGTAAGCCAAATGCATTACTAGTCACCGTGCCCTCTTTCAGCAAAGACTGGGTTGTAGCTTCCACCGCATCATCTGGTAAGTCGTCAGGACTATGACGCAGTGGGTCATCCTTTTCGCCTGAGTAAGTACACATTAAGCCGGGGCGGCGGCTTAACGGAATCACTCGCCAAGCAACCCAGACTCGGACCAGGTCGATGCCATCTAAACCATTCCCCAAAAGAGCTTTGATTTTCTTAATAGTGGGGGTGAGTGACAGACGCTCAATAGCAGTCAACTTGTCCGGCAGCGGGTGGTTGGATTCAAGGCGCAAGGCGCGGAAGCCGGGCAGCGGGTTTTCACCAGCCGGAGAAGTGTCCTGGCAGTAGAACCACGTTTGGTTCCAATCCTTTGGATGACTCGGCAGTTCAGCATAAGGGAAAAGGCAGTCTCTCCGTCGCTGAATCGAGATGCCACCAAGTTCTAGACTGGGTCCGTTGGCGCGCTCATTCTGCCGGTTCAAATAGAACAACTCCCTGAACAAAAGTAGGCTGGGTTCTTCTCCAAGGTAGACCTCACAGAAAACTTGGAAGTTGCAGATATTTGACACGGAATTGGGCCCGATGTCTTGAGGTCTTAAGTCAAAGAAATGCAGAACGTCTCTAAAGAATTTTGAACCGGGAGGAGCAAATCCCGGCTCATGTGATCGGTAAAATGATCACCTCCCCTTCCTTGGGTTGAGGTTTCTCTTCAGACGGTTCAGGAGCACGATAAGACATGACATCCTTCTTGGGCAGATGGCCAGACTTTACAAACTCGGACAGTTTGTTCTCTGTAACAATGGATGGGACCCAGTTGCAGGTAACCGGAGGTTTAACAGCTTTGGGTGCCATTGGGTAAATTGAAGCCTACAACAAGATAAAGGAAATTTTTCCGGTTTATTATAACCCGGAGAATAAAAATTATTGGGTTATTTAAGATGGCGGCTTAAGAAGGGGCCTAATGACATGCAGGTAACTATGTGATAATGTTTAACAGCTGCAGGTATTAAAGATGATTAAGGTTTTCTTAAGTCGCCAGAGGCAAGCGGTGCTGACAGCCGGTATTATCTTAAACCGGCTACGCGGACTACTATGGCTGAAAAAGAGTCAACAGACGCAGTTTTTTGGCTAAGTGTGGAACAAACAAGTTTCACAAGTTGCAATCATTATTTTGGACAAACGATGCTCTGGAAAGGAAAATATTTCTAGATCTAAAACAGTACAGAGAAGTTCATATACTTGCGGAAGGCTTCCAAAACAAGGGAAATGAGATCTGTTCTCATACAGGATAAGCACAAACATTTTCCACAGCAGTTCTAAGTTGTTTTTATAATCTAAACAAGGCATTGGAGGTGAGAGCTAATGGAGGTTTGCGTCGGGCGGCGATGAACGACGACGAACTCAAGACGGTTTCAATGCAGATCTGAGAAGAGGGAAAAGAGGAACTCACAGATGCGGAAGAACTGCGGAGGGTCGCTGTCATTTTCTGGTCAAGATCAGGGTGATGCAGCGGCCTGAGTCGGTGAAGACGAGGGGGTCGATGGCGGCGGCGGCGGCGGAGCTTGAGCAGCAAAGAAGGAGGTGCGAGGAGGAAGATGACTGAAGGAAATGAAAAAGACCTAGGTCGCATCTATTTATAAGGAGGGGCTGACCAAGACGGCGCGAGAAACAAGGAGACGGAATATCATTTTACAACAACCCCGACGCCTCGATTTTCCGGATGGTCAATAAAGGCAAAGATCCGTTGGAGGATATGATGGAATAAAATATGAGTTTTATTGAAGATGACGTCACGGAGATTTAACCCGGATCCAGATGATGACGTCACGGCGGGTTAAAGTTTCCGCACAAAACAGAAGACTGAAGGCCAGTTCATAAGATTTTTAAAGATTGACATGAACCGGTTCAAATCAATCTGGGGCCTAATGTTGGGGATATAACTATTTATGTAAGCCGCCCAGGAGGGGCCGGGTTACGCAAAGAGAAGCCCATCTGAAGCCCAAGACCAAGACGTGAAGATGGCGGTTCAGTAAAGGGTCTAAAGGCCCATAGGCGATTTATGGCCCATGGTGATAAACCACCATGAGGGCGTGACTTGTATTGTAAGGTAGAAGTAACTAGTCACCGAGCCGGACACTGCTTATGAGCCGGCCGGGACTCTGTAAGCCGTAGGGCGTCGACCTGTGTATATAAGGGGACGACCCGCTGGCGGCTTAGGGTAAGAAACAACAAAATCGTGAACCGGGCATAGCGTATCTCGCTCCCTGGTCATCGAAACCTCAAGCAATTCCAACCCAACTAGATGTACGCCTTCCTTCACCGTAAGGGGCTGAACTAGTATAAACCTCGCGTGTCCTTTGTTCCGGTTAACCCCTTCAAGCTTCCTAGCTGCGATGGCCCCACGATTAAGTCCTTGCAAGAGGACATCTGCCGTGACAATTCCACGACAATATAAGAAAACACTTCAAAAAAATTCAGTTTCTCATCTCTCCCTCTGCTTCTTTCTCCTCTGCCCCGTCGCCGCCGCCCCTCGTCGTCGCCCGGCCCGTCCCCGTCCCCGTCGCCGCGCCCCGCCCCATCCTCCTGTCGTCCCCGCCCGGCTCGCCCCCGTCCCCGTCACCGCGCCCTGCCCCGTGCTCCCATCGTCCCCGCCCGGCCCGCCCCCGTCCCTATCGTCGCGCCCCGCCCCGTCCTCCCGTCATCCCCACCCGGCCCGTCCCCGACCCCGTCGTCACCGCCTGTTTCCGTCCCCGTCGTCGCCCCCCATCGCCGCGCCTCACCGGTGAGCTCCTGCCCCGGCCGCCATGTCCACATACACACACACACACATTGTTATAGAAATGTTAGCAGTTTTTCTATTTTTTAGTTATAGAAATATTAGAAATGTTAGTTATATAGGAATGTTTTTTAGCTATAGAAATATTAGAAATGTTAGTTATATAGAAATTTAGGACAATACAACTGCACCATTTTCCTGCCCTCTCACGCACTAGGCATTTTTGGCCGTCCATTTGCTTGATTTAGAGAATCTCAGCCGTTGGATGCATTGTCTATTTCGGCCTGCAGGAGACGTTAAATTTTCTGGCCCAGCTGTCCTAGAGGGCTGCTGCTCCAGAAGAAAAATTGATGCATTCTGGTGAACTGGGCCTTTCTGCAGGCCAATTTGCTTATCCCCGCAAAAGCCTGTCCGATTGATGGAAAACCTTGCCGAAGAAGAAAAAGTAGCATAGACAGGCAGAAGAGAACCAGGTCGGTCGTCTCCAGAGGGGGTCGGTCGCTACGATTTCCAGAGAAGGGGGAAGGGCGTCGGTCGCTGTGATTTAAGGGGATTCGATGCTGTGATTTTAAGGGGATCCGTGTGAGAGAGATTGGGGAGGTAAAGGGGATGCCTCGATTGCTTGGCGGAAGGAGGGGACCCAACGGACGCAGGAGGTCGACGCCATGACTCTTGGTATGAGGAAACTGCTCCGCAGCGATTTGAAGACGCAATAAATCTTCAGTTTCTCTACACACAATCATGGCTGGTGATGTGCCCATCCTTTCCGCTGCCTCACGGTACAAGTACGTGTATATATATGCTTCCCCCCTTACTACCGCTCACTCACCGTTTCCTCCCAAGCATAACATCCGTCCACATGATGATTGGATAGGTTTCACTATATATTTTTCAGTTCAGTATATGAATGTATGATTCATTCTTCCACCAAGCAATTGAATTGCCCTGATTTTCTCTCATTCCAAAAACTATACATACAGGTGTTTCATGCTTGCTATGGTCGATTGATTTGGGCAGTTCTTGGAGACTGTACTCGCAATTTTTTTACTTCGGCTACTCACCATCATCCATGGCTTCTGCACAGGTAACTCATCTTTGTGGAAATATATCCAATTCTGATTAACTCCCTTCCCAACAGGAAGAAGAGAATTCAGTGAGTTGGTTTTCGGGCCAATTTGCACCTATCAGATCTGAAGCCATCCCTCGGCGTGTCACTGCGCTTGCACAGGTAGCTCTTGTATGAGGTCCCTAGATGGACATTGAACGCATCTTGACATTGTCTTTGTTGATGAACATGCCTACTAAAAACTTATTAGGTGTATTCTTTGTACATAATGTAATGTCCTTGTGTTTAATACTGATCTTATATAGAAACAATATGTATGGAGAGGTACATGTGATGAATACAAAAACTATTCAGGGAAAACTCAAGGAGGGCAAGTTTTCCTCATCAACAAATCATTTGTGAAATTAGCAAAGAACATGTATAAGGCTGTGGAAGCAAGTTCCATGAAAATAACTCCATGGTCGAAGGTTTAGGCGCAGCGTTATGTCCCTATTAATTATCCTGATTATGCATGTTCACTCACCGATTTTATACCTCTACCCTCTATGGTTGGAAAGACAGACTCCTTTATAGGCAAGGAAAATCTATTTTAGTGCAGGCACAATTATTTGTTTGTTTCCTCCACTTTGCTGCTTTACTATCTTTCTGGTCCATTATCATGCTCATGTTTCAATGTACAGATGTCGGAATAGTTTCAGTGATTTCATATCTCTTTTAAGGTTTGACTGCCTGCTTGAGCCCAGGATTCTGACAAAAGTAACCTCCAGATAACATATATTGAGTAAGAATTCTCATCTAAATTACGAGGCCATCTATTATCTTCCAACTTTCATAAGAGTCACAAGACTATCTCTCACTATATTAGCTGAATTGCATGTACTTAGTGTATATAATCAGGTCTCACATTACCGACTACAGAGTCATTATCATAATTGTCGGCGACAAGTTATAACTAAAAGTAACTACATTTGTGATCTCTGAACTTTTCCAATGACCGGTGAACACTAGCTAGCACCAACAGAACTGAGATATGTTGATCTCTCGTGCAAATGGTCACATACTTAGTACACCAGTATAGTCCTCTCAACTTATAAAGTACTTTATTTCTTCACTGCACCAACATATCTCAAAAATTTATGGGCAAAAAACGCCACTGCCAGCCAGCCACAGACACCAGATGATCCAAATTGCACTTGTCAATAATGCTCACAAACAAGAAAAGCAAAAAAGGTAGATAGCCACATTATACTAAACTCCTTGTTCAAGGTTCTATCTTTTGATGCACATATATATTAACACCTATCTTTGTGATTTACAGATCTGCAACTGATACAATCAAGACCTCTGCTTCGAAAAAGAAAATTTCATCTCCTTGAGCAAAGATTGGCTCATCTACTTTGGGCGCTACTCCCTCCGTCCAAAAATACTTGTCATCAAAATGAATAAAAAAAGATGTATCTAGAACTAAAATATGTCTAGATACATCCCCTTTTATTCATTTTGATGACAAGTATTTTCGGACGGAGGGAGTATTAAATAAATGGAGACGTTCTGCGTGTGACCAGTGACCACCCTTTTTGGACATTTTACTGATGTCGTCTTCCTGTGACAACTATCACCGATTTACGTGATAAGACTTTGTGTTTGCCAAATCCAACTTATCTGTACTGTGTTTTCAGAGAACCATTGCTCCTGTCTGAATTGAATTATACAAGACTTGCATCGCTACAATCACCCTTATTTATCCTCTAAAGTGATGTTGTTGTTCTTTGCTACATTATGATCCCGCATCTCTATTTCTATTACTGTGGTAAATCTGGATCCTATTTGTAGAAATGTCCAATTATTCTAATGCTTTCCTATCCATGTATATACATGTGTTTCCTTTAATTTATCGAGATAGTTATCCTATTATCAGCCTTTTTCTGTTTTTTACGGGTGAGCAGCTGCTACATCTTTCATCATAAAGGTCTCTTGTATTATACTTTTGCACTGTTCGCATCCTGCATTTCCCTCTTCTCTGTTTTCATGTTCGACATACTACAAAAATAATACCACCAAATAGTATTAATGGGAATGCTTTCTTGAATTTATCTCAAGCTCATGTGGATAATTATATAGTGTATACTTCACATATATTATCCCATTCATATTGATTATTTCCTACTCATACTCATTTTATTTTATAAATAATACCATGTTGAAGAGACTTTAGTAGTTGGCTGTTAGATGAATGTTGGGTAAGAAGCTCAATTGGTGCTTGGTATAAATTAAGTTTCTTTTCTTCCACTAAGATGAATGCTGGAATGTAATTCACTATGCGCGCACCCCTCAATGACCTTTTTTTGGGAGGGAACTCAATGACTTATTTCGGTTGTACAAAAATTTGCAACGCCTTCTTTCGGTTCTAAAAAAATTAGCAAAACTGTACCATACAACCTTCCAAATAGACGGGTGCGGCAACGCGCGCCTTCGATGATCTAGTGTTAGTTATATCGAAATATTAGATATGTTAGTTATATAGAAATGTTAGTTATATTAGAAATGTTAGTTATATAGAAATGCTTTTTAGTTATAGAAATATTAGAAATGTTAGTTTTAGTTATAGAAATATTAGAAATGTTAGTTTTAGTTATAAAATTTAGAATTTGCATATATGAAATCACAATCCATCATTTAAAAAATGTTACTTTACTTTTGCGGCATATAGTATTTGTTGTCGACGATGCCCGGCCCGTATCCTCACCGTCGACCAGTTCGCGACGACGTCCTGCTTCAGAGGACCCATGTCCGGGACTGGGCTCCGCCGGGCTGGCACTGGGAGGTGCTACCTTCAGGGCGCGACGCTTGGTGAGGAACCCGGCCCTGGATCCCGTCGTCGACCCTGATCTCCTTTGGCGTTCGCGTGGGCCACTTTCGGTGCGGAGGGAGCCGGCCCTGCCGGAGGTGGTACGTCGCCGTGTCAGGGAGGAGGACGAGCACGTCCATCGCTACATGGCTGCTATGGACGTCAGGTTCTCCAATACCTGGCAGGTTCTTTCGGAAGATCACCCGACCTATGATCCAGTGATGGTTCCTTCACTTTGGTTGTCCACCTCCCGCGCCTCAGGAACAGCGAGTGGCCTAGATTACTCTCTAGTACTTGATCTTTATTAGCTAGCTAGCTAGTGATGTATTCGATATATAATATTCGAGATTATATATATTATTCGAGACGATGTATTCGAGATTATATCTATTATTCGAGACGACGTATTCGAGATTATATTCGATGATGCTTATTATGTACTATGATTGATTCAGTTTTTCCTTATTAATTGATTGCATCCATGCATTGTAATTTGAATATATTTCTTTTGGATTAGTTAAATAAAACCTATGGCGGACAATACCAGCAAAGAGGGAGAAGAGGCCCTGTTCAATATCATACGCAATCCTCGCGGGCCAGATGATGATCAGAATGAAGAAGATTATGACGGCTTCGAATATCTAAACAATACCGAGGAGGGTGATATGATATTCGATCGTGACGATCGAATTGATGAAGTCATGAACTATGAACATGACGAAGAAAATGTTGATCTTGAAACAACAAAGACCGGCGAGGTATATTTATATAAGCAGTCATCTGGTGATCATCACATGTTTTAAATGACTTGAAGATATATATTAACGAATAGATCTTTCATCTTTTAGCCATCCGGATCGAGCAAATCTTCAGGCAGCAGGACAGTACGAGGCCCGAACAAAAAGTTGAAGGAGGGCGTAAAGTACAATATCGAGGCCATCAAACCTAATTGCGAACCATTAGCGCCTAAGAAGATTGCAGAAAAGTTCATTCGTCAGTGTGGAGTTCTTGTGAAGGACCAACTCCCGATCTCCCTTCAAGAATGGAGAGAGCCAGCAAAGCCACGTACAGATCTTACTTTTGTGGACAATAGACAAAAACTTCTGCTTTGGGAAACGCTCATCGAACATTTAAACCTACCAGATCATTTCATAGATGCAGATGTGGAGAAAGTCAAGGACGCTTCTCTTAGGAAGATGGCGGTTGCATTCAACAACCACAAGAATCCTGTATGGGACCAGTACGTCAAGGGAGGAAAAAGACTCCATTATTCAAGGGAACACTAGAAAAGCAAAGTGCTCATTGGGATGATTTCGTGAAATTCAAGGAATCGGAATTATCTAAGGAACGGTCGAGAATAAACAAGGCCAATGCCGCAAAAAAGGATAAGTTCCATAAGCTGGGGTCAGGTGGCTATGCGGTGGCAATGCCTAAGTGGGATAAGGCTGAGAAAGAGATGGAGGATGCAGGTGTCACTCCAGAAACATTGAGCTGGCCCTCCAGGTGCAGGACTTGGTTCTATGCACATGGGGGGAGTTGGACCCGAAGACAGGCAAAGTTTCGAAGAAGGCATGTCTGGACGGAGCCGAAGATAAGCTACTTGTTGCGATAGAAGAGGCTCGATCAGGGGTGTTCCAGCCCAACAGAGAGAACGACGAGCTTATGCGTGCCCTGGGAAATCATGAACACCCGGGAAGAACACGACGCAAGGGTGCTATTCCGTGGTATGAGGGGTTTTCAGACTGAAACGCCGACTATAGAACCCGTATGAGAAATAAGATTGTGGAGGAGAAGAAGAGGAAGATGGAGGAGGAGCAGAGGAAGCTGGACTATGAACACCTTCAAGGCCTAGAATCAGCGCACGTGGACTTGGCAGTCAAATTCCAACGACAGTAGGAGCAAATCGACTCACTTAGCCAGCAAAGGGGGTCTCAGCAGCTGCAACAACTAGCGGATGATCCAGCATTAGATAGCACCGTCCCATCCATGCCGAGAAGCAGCATGGGTTCCACCACGGGCGACGCAATGCTAGATAGATAACCCGTGGATGACATCATGGAGAACACTAACTGCGAGCTACACTTCAAAATGAAGAACATATCCATGAACGTGGCGGACGATGTTGCTTTTACAAATCCCCCCGAGGCAACCTTCCATTGCAACCCGATTCTAGCTGGCTATGCTCGTGTCTTGGTTGATGAGGTGGTGGACCAATATTCGGGGCTAGAGCTTGACATTCCTGGAGGTGACGAGGAGCACACACTGGGAGAGGCCAAACATCGTATCATCCTATGGAGAAAGGATTGCATCATCTTTCGAAGGCGACCGACACCGTGTCAGCCGACTCCTCGTCGAAGTCCGCCACCGAGTCAGCAGACTCCCGCTCCTCCAAGTCCACCAACACGTCAGGCCACTCCTCCTCCTCTAAGTCCGGCAAAGCGTCAGGCCACTCTTCCTCCAAGTCTGGCACAGCTTCAGGCCACTCCTCCTCCTCCAAGTCCGGCAAAGCGTCGGGCCACTCCTCCTCCAAGTCCGGCACAGCTTCAGGCCACTCCTCCTCCTCCAACTCAGCCACGTCAATCGTCTCCGCCAACTCAGCAATCACGGAAGAGAGCCGCCGCAACTATGGTGCATAGCAGTACAAGTCGAGGTAGTACTGGATGTACATGTGGAGGCAAGCGATTTCAATACGGTCCAAGCAGCCTCGTGCCTCTTCTGCAGAGGCCTTACGACAAGTCCGAGGCGGAAAACGCAGCCATATTGAAGGTCGAGGTGGAAGCCCATTTTGCACCGAAACCGCCACCGCCGCCAAGGGAGAAAGTGCCTGAGGAAAAGATTGACCACTTCATTTGTATGGCTAGACCACCAGCTCCCAAGCCTGTTGACACAGACTATGAGAGCCACCTTAGGAAGTTAAATCGAGCACGTCTACACAAAGAGGCGAGCTCGAGCAAATCAGCTGGCAAAAGGAGCTGTAAAACCGTTCCCCAGCTGGGAGAACAGGCGGTGCAATCAACCCCCCCGCTTGTTGTGCCAACAACACATGAGAGTACGTGCGCCCAATATTATTGTGGGCAAACCGTTAACGTTCCCGGGCTGGGCAATGTGGTAATAACCGAGGAGCATATTGAGCAGGCTGAAAGGCTCATGGTCGCTGTTGGACAACTCCTCGACATCGAACCCATGTCTCTGCTTAGAGAGGAGGAAATAAAACAGAAATATGTCCGGGGCCAACCTTTGGTCGAGCTAGACGCGGTCAAGAAGCTCCCAACGAGAATGTATGAATTGCATCAATGGTACATGGACATTACCAAGATTTCCAATCGAGAGTCCCTCATGGTGAATGTCAAGAAGGATTATTACTTCCATGAGAAAGATGTGTTCGTTGAGTATTCAGAACTATTTCAGTTATACAATCAAGACGCACTTGACAAATCTATCGTCAGTTGCTATTGTCTATAAGTGATTTCTTTCTGTAATTTAAGTCTCAAGCTAGCTGTAGTGATCATTTTGATCAATCGTTACTTATAATTATTCTCACTATATTCTTTTCTGTGGTATTATACAGGATGAAGATGTATGAAATGAAAAAAGGTGGACGCTATGGCATTGGGTTCATTGACCCAAATACCATTAATGAATACACACAGAAATTAGATGCATATTATGAAAAAAGTGTAGAGGAAAGCATGCTAGAGTTCTTCAAGTACCTCAAATACAATGAAGATATACTACTTCCTTACAACTTCGAGTGAGTCACACTGTCTTGTACTACAAATTTTGTTTTTGCCTACTAGCTAGCTACATGTTTTTGCTTACATATGCCCGCTTAATTAAGACATGCAAACGTGTGTGCATGCAGATTTCACTGGATCTTGTTAATCATTAAAGTTGATGAAGGAACAGTTGAAATACTGGACTCACTACTTAAAAAAGAAAGTGACTACACCATCTTGTTTAGGATAGTCAACAGGTAATTTCAATCATTATTAACTATATCTTGGCCTATTTAGTTCGTCATTTCCTGATATGAACTATTTAATAACCCCTCTATTCATTTTCTTTGTCAGCGGGCAGGGCTTGGGCAAAGTTCATCAGTGTCACTACAGGCCAATGGAAACGAAAGCTGAAATGGTATCAACCCAAGGTAAGTAATTAAGTAGTACTAGCTAGCTAGCTGCCATCTTTTTAATTATCATGCTTGATTAATTATTATCTGATCAAATTCCATTCTCGTAAAGGCCCTGAAGCAGGCGCCGGGGAATAATCTGTGTGCATACTACATTTGCGAGAACATTCGCATGATGGCGTCCGAAAGGAGCAAATCTCAAAGACAGGATTGGGTACGTTTGTCAGAACACTATTCACAATTTTTACACCATTATCGATATCTAGTCACACAATTAATACACATGCATATTGATCTCCTTCTTAACAGGTCAGAGAGGTGCGGGAACAACTCCTAGCAAAGGAGCGCATAGAAGCAATTCAAGAGGAAATAGCGGGATTTTTGCTCGACCAGGTCATAGATCCCAAAGGAGAATACTATTACCTGCTACCGCCCCCATGAACCACTTCTAATTGTCATCGTGCTCCGAAGGCACCAATTAGGCTAATGCCACTGGCTCCGAAGGCACCAATTATGAGAAATTGTATATAACTAGCTAATTGTATATATATATATATGCATGTGTGTATATATGTGTGAATTAATGGTGGTTGTGAGACATTCTGTGTGTATTAGGAGAAATTGTACATAGCTAGCTAATTGTATATATATATATGTGTGTGTGTGTGTGTGTGTGTGTGTGTGTAGAGTAACACTATTCTGATCCTAGGATCACAATAGTTATTCTGATCACAACATCGCTATATAGGGCGTGATGTGATTTCCTGAGATCGCAAACAGAGGAAAAACTGGCCCGTTGTACACACCCCGGACGGCCCACTACCACACCCATGACCTTCTCCTCTCCCTCGACGACGCCTCACCATCTGTAACACCCCGGATGTTACTTTCCCTATTTGTACTCCAACTCTTGCCGTTTCCGGCGTTAAGTTATATTTATTTCCTCGGGTTCAGGTTTCGTCTCCGTGTGTTGTTGTCGTTGTCATGCATCTCATATCATTTCATCATGTGCATTGCATTTTCATACGTATTCGCTTCATGCATCCGAGCATTTTCCCCGTTGTCCGTTTTGCATTCCGGCGCTTCGTTCCCCTCCGGTGGCCATTTCTAGCTTTCTTTCATGTGTGGGGATTAAACATTTCCGGATTGGACCGAGACTTGCCAAGCGGCCTTGGTTTACTACCGGTAGACCGCCTGTCAAGTTTCGTACCATTTGGACTTCGTTTGATACTCCAACGGTTAACCGAGGGACCAAAAAAGCCTCGCGTGTGTTGCAGCCCAACACCCCTCCAATTTGGCCCAAAACCCACCAAACTCTGCTCCATGTCCTAGAGCGTTCGATCACGATCGTGTGGCCGAAAACCGCACCTCATTTGGACTCTCCTAGCTCCACTTATGCCTATATATACACCCCCCATTTTTCGGATCTCCTTCCTCCCCCGAAACCCTAATTTTCCCCTCGCGCGCCCGGACACGTCCGGCTATCACCAGACAGTTCTCCGCCGCCGCCTTCGTCCAGTGAGAGCGCGCCATGTGGCCCCCGCCATCTCGCCGCCGCCGCGGGCCGGGGAGCCCGGAGCCGCCCCCCGCGGCCCGTTCTGCCCGCCGCCGCCCGAAGCCATCACCGCGCCACCCCGCGCCCTCATATCCATCACCGGCGTGGCCCGCCGCCGCATGCCGGCTCGCCGCCCGGTCGCCGCCTCCGCCGCCGCACGCCGGCTCGCCGCCCGATCGCCGCCTCCGCCGCCCACCGGCGCCGCCGCCCTCGCCAGCGCCGCCCCACCTCGCCGCCCGGAGCTCCTCCGCCGCCCTAGGGACCGGATCCGGCCGCCTACTCCTCCCCCTCGCCAAGTCCGGCCACCGGAGCCCCCATCTCCAGTGACGAACTCCGGCGACGTGCGATTCGCTACAGTGCACCGGGCTGCTACAGTAAACCCTAGATCTCGCACGGTTGGCTTTTTCTCCCTCTCCCCTGATTTTTTATGCCTACTTTGACCAGCCGTATCTCCGCATCCGTAGCTCCGTTTTGGGCATATAATATATCAAAATGTTCGTCTCGACGAGTACATCATTTCGTTGCATTGCATCATTTTTATTTGAGCTCATCTTGATGCCCAAAATGCTGTTAGAAGGAGGCCTCGTGAGTTAATTGTCAGATCTGCTAGTTCATCTTAGACTTTTGTCATTTTTGCCATGATTATTGTGTGCATGCTATGCCTGTGAGTCCTTCATATGTTTTGTTAAGCATTTTTTCTTCTTTACAGAGTTGCAACCCATGCATTTTTAGGATGTGTGTGGTGACTTGTGCAAGCTTGCAAAGTGAGGCACCCAGGAAATCTGTTTTCAGAGACTTAGTTGTTTTCACTAAGTCTGGGATTATTTAGTTCATGATGCCATATGTTCAGCTTGTTTCCTAGTGATCCGTGCCTCTTTTAAGGATGATCAGTAAAGGAGTTTTGTTAATCATGTTATGCTCTATCCATCCATGTCTTTGTTTGCAATTATGGATCACCCTAGCTTGAGTCAACCGAGCTCTACTTTTTCTTCGTTGTGAATCTGGGCAGATCGTCAACTCGTTTGCGATTTTGCCGATATTATTGTAGTTGATCCGTGCATGCTATGCCATTGTTCTTGCCATGTCTAGCTTGTATTTTGTGCCTTCTTAATGGATGTATGCTTTCCTTGCCATGACTTGCACCGTGGTGAGTGCATCGAGCTCGTTTACATGCCTTCGTGAGTTATATTTCAGCATGTCTCAGTTTTCACTAAGTCTGAAAACTGATTGTGTTTTAGCTATGTTCGTGTGCCCGTTAGTATCTTTTGTGATCTCTTTTGGCCTCAGGTCACTTTGGGACTTTTGTTAAACTTGTTGAGTAGCTCCATGCCATGTTATTACTTGTCTTGATCAGGTCATGTATCATGTTGTTTTGCTGCTCCGAAGAGGGCTTCGTGATCTGAAATTTTAGACAAGTGTTAATTTCACTAAGTCTGGAATCTGTTTTGCATTTGCGTTTTTGCCATGCTTGTTTGAACCTCATAATGGATGAATTGGCCGTAGCTCAGTGCTAGTCTTTTGTTAAGCATCTTGTGTGCATCCCTGCCATGTATTTTGTTGTCATGTTCGGTGGCTGTAGCATGTTCATCTCATTGCATTTAGATGCCTACTTGCTGTAAATTGCAGACCGGTGTCATATCTTAAAACGCTTGCCATTTCCAAACCGTAACTCCGATTCCGATGATCTTTATATCGTTTTCAAGCGATTTCATCCCCTCTATCCAGTGGCACACTTGGTTTTTCCAAGTTGGGGCCAGGTTCATGTATTTCCTGTCATATCTTGCATTCTGCATCCTGCATCGCATCCCGCATAACATATCATCATTTCATCTTATTGCTTGGTCTTGCACGTGGTTAATTGTATCCTTGTTGCTTGTTTGTCTTGTTTGGGTAGAGCCGGGAGACGAGTACGCTATCGAGGAGCCCGTTGAGTTTGCTTGTGAGGATCCAGTCAACTCTGACAACAGTGCACGCAAGATGATCATACCCTCGAAATCACTACTATCTTTGCTATGCTAGTTTGCTCGCTCTTTTGCGATGCCAATGCTACGATGCCTAACTTTTGCTTGTCAGCCTCCCAATTGCCATGTTGAACCTCTAACCCACCTTGTCCTAGCAAACCGTTGATTGGCTATGTTACCGCTTTGCTCAGCCCCTCTTATAGCGTTGCTAGCTGCAGGTGAAGATTGGAGGCCGTTCCTTGTTGGAACATTTATTTACTTGTTGGGATATCATGATATTGCTATGTTATCTTAATGCATCTATATACTTGGTAAAGGGTGGAAGGCTCGGCCTCTCGCCTAGTGTTTTGTTCCACTCTTGCCGCCCTAGTTTCTGTCATATCGGTGTTATGTTCCCGGATTTTGCGTTCCTTACGTGGTTGGGTTATAATGGGAACCCCTTGATATTTCGCCTTGATTAAAGCTTGTCCAGCAATGCCCAACCTTGGTTTTACCATTTGTCACCTAGCCTTTTCTTTCCCTTGGGTTCTGCAGACTCAAGGGTCATCTTATTTTAACCCCCCCCCCCCTGGGCCAGTGCTCCCTCTGAGTGTTGGTCCGAACCGGGCAGCCTGCGGGGCCACCTCGGGGAAACTTGAGGGTTGGTTTTACTCGTAGCTTGACCTATCTGAGTGTGCCCTGAGAAAGAGATATGTGCAGCTCCTATCGGGATTTGTCGGCACATTCGGGCGGTGTTGCTGGTCTTGTTTTAACCTGTCGAAGTGTCTTGAGTTACTGAGATACCGAGTCTGATCGGAACGTCTTGGGAGGAGGTCTATTCCTTCGTTGACCGTGAGAGCTTGTCATAGGCTAAGTTGGGACTCCCCTGCAGGGATTGAACTTTCGAAAGCCGTGCCCGTGGTTATGGGCAGATGGGAATTTGTTAATGTCCGGTTGTAGATAACTTGAACCTTAATTAATTAAAATGAATCAACTGAGTATGTTACCGTGATGGCCTCTTCTCGGCGGAGTCCGGGAAGTGGACACGGTGTTGGAGTAATGCTTGCGCAGGTTGTTCTTCTAGATTCTCGCTCGCGCTTTGCCTCCTCTTCTCGCTCTCTTTTGCGTATAAGTTAGCCACCATATATGCTAGTCGCTTGCTGCAGCTCCACTTATATTTGCCTTACCCAATCCTATAAGCTTAAATAGTCTTGATCGCGAGGGTGCGAGATTGCTGAGTCCCTGTGGCTCACAGATAATATAACTCCAGATGCAGGTCCAGGTGATTCCGCTCCAGATGACGAGTACGAGCTCAAGTGGGAGTTCGACGAGGACTCTCAGCGTTATTATGTTTCCTTTCCCGATGATCAGTAGTGGTGCCTAGTTGGGGTTTGATTCGGGGCCTTGTCGCATGTTGGGTTTTCTTCTATTTTGGCGCCGTAGTCGGGCCATGAGTGTTTGTCTGATGGATGTTATTTATGTACTTTGATGTGACGTGGCGAGTGTAAGCCAACTATGTATCTTCCCCTTTTTATTATATATATATTACATGGGATGTTGTAATGATTGCCTGACTTGCGACATTGCTTTCAATGCCGTTATGTCTCTAAGCCGTGCCTCGACACGTGGGAGCTATAGCCGCATCGAGGGCGTTACACCATCCCCCGATCCCCATCGACCAAACCACCGCGCCGCCCTCCCCTGCCTACCGCACCGTGCCGCCCTACCCACCGGCTTCTCGTAGCCCCTCCTTGCCGGCCTCGCGCCGCCGCCCACCGGCTAACCCCCACCGCCGCCCATCGGCGATGCGCGTCGCCGCCCCAAACATCCACCGCCCATAGGCCTTGAGCGCCGCCGCGGGCCATGGATCCGGGGCGCCGACGCCTGGCTCTGGATCCCGCGCACCGCCGCCATTCCTCAACTAAAGACGAGCAAGCCTGCGCCCCCTCACTCACGTAGCCTCCTCCCGATGGGGATCCACCGTCGTGGCGCTCATGGATGTTCACCACATTAGCGCCCAAATCCCAGCCATCCAGGGGTCTCCGACATAACTCCACCCCTCTCCGCCCCTGCATCACCTCCTCCGCCCACGTTGAATACATCGTCGGCCCTGTGGAACAAACACCGGTGCCGCCCTCCAAGAACCCGAGCCGCCGCCTGCCACCAAGATTCTACGCCGCCCCTAGTGGCTCCTCCCAAACCCAACACCCTGCAACCCCATCTCCTCCACGTCCTGGTCGTCTCTCGCACGCACGCGAGGATGGTGCTGGCCCGACTCCATGCTTTGGACCTAGAGAGGAGGTGGCTGGCTCACACCTAGGACGGCTTTGCATCAGTCCAACTACACTGCTAGTCCCTGTCCAGGTTCTGCCATTTCTATGCATCTACTCCTGTGATTGCTGCATCTAGAGTGAACGGCTAGTCCCCTAGTCCCCTGTTTCTTTGGATAAATTTTTTGTACAAGTGTCATGAAAGTTGTGCTGATTTGATGCCCTCAACTATTTGTGGTTATGTCTCTGATAAATAGCAACGACTTTTGTCCTTTGCCCAAATTTTTGTGAGCAACAAATATTCATACATGTGCATTATATCAGTCTTGTGGGAATACCTCTACATCAAGTTCGTTTTTGCACCTCTTTCACGAAAAAAATCATATTGTACAATTCTAGTGTATCTTCTTGAAGTTCATATTGTCAAGACCTCAAAGCTCACATAATATAGTTCAGGATAGTTCAGAAGTTTGGATGACTCATGTCTGATAATTTTTTTGTGATACATACACGTGAGACTGTTTGTATCTGTATATTTGTTAATTTCATTATCCGTTAGGATCTGGTATTAGTAGTCTATTTTTTATGAGCAGTCTTGTTCGACAGTTGCTTTATTATAGTGTGTGTTTGAAGTTCATATTGTCAAGGTCATGAAATTCACAACCTGTCACCAGAGATCCTAAAGAAAATACATGTGGGTTTGGCATGTCTCACATCCTACAACAACGAGCCCCTACAAGCACCGAGCCACCGGTGTTCCATCCACAAATCTGCGAGGGGTGTAAAAGCAGTTGTGGCATATTGTCAGCCGCCCATCAAATATAAGCCTATTATGTTGTCCTTCAGTAGCAGTTCAACAAAAAACTGCAACAATTCTACATTGAAACTATGATATTTCAGGTCCGCTACTATGTACGTGCTTGTTGGTATGACTATGAGTACATACATTTTGTCTTGGTTCTTTCCCCCCTCGGCTTTCTCTGCCATGGATGTGTGCATGCGTGCTATGTGCGTGAGTGTGCTACAATAATTTGTGTAAAAGAAGCATTTTCAATTGGGCAAAATTAGTTGATGGTTGTTGAAGTTCAGACATTTCTATTGGTGACGTTCAGTAATTATAGAATGAGAAGTAGTGCGTGCCGTCTTGTGCCCACAAGGTGCCACTAGCTGCTACACACCCTGTGCTGCTGCTATTGCTGCTTTAACTTTTACGTGACTTGCAAAAGAGTTTTTTCCTTTGGATATATGCGATCCAGTACACTTGTTCTACTAAGTAGCAGGGTACGTGCTTCTTACCGGCCACACATGTGAAATCTGTTTGTTGATTTCACTTGATGTGACTTGCAAAAAAGTTTTTTCCATTGGATATATGCGATCCAGTACACTTGTTCTACTAAGTAGCAGGGTACGTGCTTCTTACCGGCCACACATGTGAAATCTATTTGTTGATTTCATTTGATGGCATGTACATAAGTTCAAAATAGAAAAAACGGGAGATCACTAGGGAAAATGTGACAAATCCATGGAACAAACTTGAGTAATTCATGTGGAAATTGCAAAAGATAAAAATAGAAAAACAAGCAGTTGAAATTAAAAAAAACAAGCAATTCAAAAGTTTCTAAAAATAGGATTTACCCCATTTCTAAAAAACATATAAGTTCAAATTAAAGTTACAAAGTGGTTCAACATGTGCATAATTAAAAATGAGGAAGTCCAGCCTTATCCTTGTGAAGGTTCAGTGTGTGCGCCAATTGCAGAAATTCACAAATTTCAACAAAGATATATTTCAGTTGTGTGTGCCGTATGTGTGGGGTGTACTAAAAACGTTTTGTGGGTGAGAAGTTCATAGTTTCTGTCGCTCATAGTTCAAAAAATCGCTTTTGAAAAAACAAAATACCTTGGGTGTCCAAGAAAAGTGAGTTGAACACATGAAAAAACTCAGTTGACAAGTGAACCGTGTGAATCTAGGGTTTTATAAAAAATGTTCCATTGTAAAACATTATCTAAGTAAAGCGAACAGTAAAAAATATATGAGAAAAGGCAAAAATTGAACATCCGTATCAAAAAATAGAAGTTCAAAATTAAAATAGCGGAGAAGTTCTTTGTTAATTATAAAACTGGGATTTTCACCTTTAATAAAAAAATAAACCAAGAAGTTCAAATAAAAAAGCAAATTGTTTCAAAAATTATACAAAAAATGACACTTTCTCCATTTCAAGAAAAAAACTAGAGGTTCAATATTTATTACATTATCAAGAAGGTCAACTTGAAAAAACCGAGCAGTTCAAAAAGTTTATAAAAACATATTTTCCTTCTTTTAAAAATAAGACCTAGAAGGTCAACTTTAAATAATTCAGTAGTTCAATATTTATTACATAACTAGGAGTTTTCCTGTTACTAATGAATAAAAACAAGAAGTCCAAACTTAAAAAAATATGAAGTTGTTTGATGTTCATATAAACTCGGATTTTCCCAAATGTTAAAGATTAAAACCAAGAAGTTCAATTTCGGAAAATGAGGTAGTTCAATGTATATAAAAACCTTAGTTTTTCGAGTTACTAAAGAATAAACCAAGAAGTTCGATTGAAAAAAGTGGACTAGTCTGATATTGATTTGAAAAATCGGAATTTTCTAATTACTAAAGAATAAAACTAACAAGTTCAATTTGAAATAATGAAGAAGTTGGATATTTCTAAAAAATCCTCCAATTTTCACATTTCTAAAAAAACACAATGAAGTGCAAATAAACAAAGTAGAGCGGTTCAATGTCTATAAAAAACGTAGATATTTTCGCGTAACCAAGATAAGTTCGGATTGATAACTGCCAGAAGTTCATGTACTAAATGCATTTTGTATTAAAAATAATAAGAAGAAGAAAAGGCTAAAAAGTTTTGTTGCTAGAAGTTCAGGTGCTCGGCTCAAGAAAGTTCAAAAATTCTTGTGAGAAGTTCACCTTGTATTACCATGTTTGATTTTTTCCGTATAAAAATCGAATACAATTCTTTACTCAAAATATAAAAAGGTGAAGTTTAAATTGAAATAACAGAGAAGTTCAGAGTTTATTAATACCTAGGATTTACCTGTTCAAAAAATAAAAAACACAATGCCATTTTTTGCACTTTTAAAAACAACTCATAATCGGAAAAAATGGTTTCTAAAAGTTCAAGTGCTCGGCAAGGAAAAGTTCAAAAAAATCTTGTGAGAGAGGCTCACCGTGTATTTAGATGTCCAAAATACATTTAAAAATATGTTGTTTTTTGTGTTTTAAAATAATTCTCTCAAACCAGAGAGAAGTTCAAAGTGATAACAATTGGAAGTTCACATACTACATGGTGTGTATTTCATATAACAAAAATACAATAAAGTGAAACAGAGTGAAGCTCAAACATACATGTCCTGGAAGTTCAACTACTTCATGCAGTGCATGAAACAACACATCAAAAAACAACACGTTAAAAATAGAGTGAAGTTCAAATAGACATGTCCTAGAAGTTCAACTACTTCACGCAGTGCAAAAAACAGCACGTCAAAAAGCAACACGTCAAAAAATAGTGTAAAGTTCAAACAGACATGCCCGAGAAGTGCAACTACTTCACGCAGTGCATTTCCATTCGCGATGAAGGCAGAAATCAAGAACTCGTCATTTTCTAATTTACTTCAAAACGGTAAAAATATCATTTGTGTAAGTTCAAACAAACATTATTGTGAGAGACGTTTGTACAAAAGGAATATTATTTATGTGACACTAACGAATGGATGAGAAAATTCCAAACAAAAATATGTCACAGAAGTTCAACGTGAAAATAGCAGGAAGTTCAACTACTATGCTGAATAAATTTTAGATGAAAAACTTTTAAAATCGTCGCGAGTATGAAAAGATGATCAACACGGGAAACTTGCATGTTTACAGCAGCTTTCCATTGGTATATCACCTGCTCAATTCTGGTGAATGGATGGAGAGCTACTTGTAGTGGATGGAGATCTACGAGAAAAAAACACGTGAAAACAGAGTGAAGTTCAAGCACACACGCTGAGAAGTTCAAGTTCTTCACGTGGTGCATATTTGAAGAATCCGGTTCGCGATAAAGGCAGAATACATGATCTCGCCATTTTCGAAATTACCTGAAAACGGCCAGGATTCAGAGAAAACCATCAACATGAAAAAGTTTCGAATTTTCCGTAGCTTTTCAACGATATATTATTTGCCCCATTCCAATAAAGTTTGTATAAATTATGGCAAAAATATGTTTTTAACCATTTTCAAAACTGACATAAAACCATAATGAATTAGGAGAAACAATATATACAAAAATGTTTCGCATTTCCTCAAGCTTTCCAACGCCATATCATTTGCTACATTTGGACGTACGGTTAAGAAATTAGCTCAAAAATACGAACTCAGTGGAACTTGTACCGTTTTCTAAATTACTTTTAAACCGTTCAAAATTAGAAAAAACTTTTAACATGAAAAAGTAGCGCATTTTCATAAGCTTTCCAAGGCCATATTATTTCCCTAAATTGGATTAGCCGTTTAGAAATGGCATCGAAAATACAAACCCGGGGTGTTCCGTTTGCGAAATTCTATGATTTCCCGAATTACTCTTTAACCGTAGGGAATTAAAGAAAACTTTCAACATATGGAAGGAGCGGTTTTGTAGTAGCTTTCCAACGCCATATTATTTGCCTCATTCCGATAAACGGTTTAAAAATGCGATCGAAAATACGATTCATGTTTTTTGTATAAAGAAAAAATGGTTTCCAAAACTGCTCTTAAACCGCTTACATTTTGCCAAAAATTTGACTTCGGTCATGATACTGATGTCAATAGCTATCCAACGGTATATCGCAAGCCCCATTTAGACACCTTTTAGCTGAAGTTCAACCTAGTACTCGGGGAAGGTCAGGCGCGTTACTCGGGAAGTTCATGTTGTGATGAGAATAGTGTTTATATATATATATATATATATATATATATATATATATATATATATATATATATATATATATAGGGTCGCGCTATTCGTCACCCTGGGTGAGGAATAGTTAGTTATTCTTCACCCCCCCTCTATTTTACCATCAATGTACCGTAATTTTACGTTCCGTAAGTTTTGTCTTATTTCTGACGCAAAAAGAGACCGTAAGAAAATATATAATCACCGTAAAAAATATTTATGTTATGCAAAATTACAAACGTAAAAACATAGTCTAAAATACACATACTGCAAATTTTCTTGTCTTATGACCTATATTTTTATTTTCTTATGTCAAATTTTACGTAGTGAATCAATAGAAATGTAACTATTTGAATTTCAAACGTAATTTAATTATTAAATGATCGTAAGATTACATCGGGTGAAGAATAACTTATTCTGCACCCTGAATGATGAATAGTAACACTATCCTAGGAAATCTTACGATCACTTCCCAAATAAATTACGTTTGGAATATAAATAGTTATATGCATATTGATTCAATATGTAAAATATGGTATAAAAAACAAAAATATAGGTTATAAGACCATAAAAATCACATTTTATGTATATTTTACACTATGTTTTTACATTCGTAATTTTACGTATCATAAAATAGTTTTTATGGTGAGTACATACTTTCTTACGTTCTCTTTTTATGTATGAAATAAGGCAAAATTTACGAAACGTCAAAATATGGTGTATTTATGTCAAAATAGAGAGGGGTGATATATAGAGAAGCACTATTCTGATCCTGGGATCAGAATAGTTATTCGGATCACATCTCGCCCTATAAGGAGGCGCGTAGATCTTTCTGAACTCCACGAACTACCCCACCAGTCCCGGCTAAAAAAAACCCAGCCACGAGGCCACAACCACGACCCCCACCACCTCCCCCCGATCCCATCGCCGGCGATCTCGCCATGGATCCACTCGCCCCGGTCTGGACTCTCCGTCGCCGAAGCCCCACTCGCCGCCGGCCCCGCCAACCGCGCGAGCCGCCCCCCTTAGCCCGGCCGTCACTCCCCGACGTCGACCAAGACGCATCTCCTGCCCCTTCGATCCATCCCCTTCCTCCTGACTCCCTCCCCTCCATAGCACCGCCGACCTCCCTCCACTGCGCCGCCAGGCTTCCTCCACTGCGCCACCGGCCTGCCTCCACCGCGCCCCCAGCTTCCCCGAGCCAAACGCGGCACCCACCACCACCAGGCGACCCCGCCGCCGCTCCTCCCTCAGCCGGTGACACCGCCGCCGCCCATCCCCAAGCAGGCGCCTCCGCGTCCGGCCCGGCCCTAGCCACAGACGCGCTGCAACCCCGACCCCAACCGGCGACACACCACACCCCGCCTCCAACAGATCGGGAGACATCGCCGCACCACCTCCCGGAGCACGTCGGTGGTCATCGGATCTGGCAAGATCCTTCATCGCCCTTTACTCGCCGGTGACCACTTTCCATTTTTTTGGAATTGAAGTTCAGGTACAACAGAGGAAGAAAACTTCAGATAGCTCTTGCATATAAATTCAGAAGAATGTTGTTCATACAGTGATTGACTTTCCATTATAAATGTACGTACATGTTTATGCCTACGCACCACCGCTGCCTGCAAGCCTCCTGACACAGCCGCTCAAATTTCCCATCGCTGGCGGTCGCAGCGTCAATTGCGGCTGGATGGAGATGCAAAAATGGTCGTACGCACTAAAAAAATCCTCCCGACAGTCCGTCAGTAGCATAGGGTAATTTAGTTACTTGTTCTTGCAGATGCTAGAGTAATTTCCTTTGGTCCACACTAAGCAGAGGTCATGGCATCTATTTCTTATTTTTTCTGTATGAAAAATTATGAAAAGGAAGGAATGGTCTGGCTGGATGAGCAGTCCTAGTTGAGTTCTCCCTACGGATACTTAGAATTATATTTCCAAATATTAAGTTCCCTTTGATATTTGATTAGTACTCCACCTTACAAGCAAGGATGCTCTAAAAATCGAACACATGATGCTTGATACACCGCGACTCAAGTTCTCTGTTATTTCCTGTTGAAGGTCAGCAGCAGGGCACAAGGCACATCAGGACGGTTGCCCGGACCTGGCCTGTATCCATTCTGCCTCTGTCAGAACTGTGACGGCCATGCGTCCGTCGAGCGTCGACTTTGTCTGTCCGTGAGCACCTCTTCCACACAATCAACCGCAGATACACGGATACACATGTACTCGTATACTTGTACTTCATAGCTTCTGACCTCTCTGAATTTGTGTGCATGTTTTTGGTGCATGTCATTGCATAGCTCCACCACTGAATTTGGAATTTCAGTCAATGCTTAAACTTGATAAAAAAGAGCAAGAAACAATGACAAATGATGTGTGTTTTTCAGGGAAGTGAGCTGAGAATTTAGATGTTCCTTTCACAATATTGAGGGCATCGATCAAGCTAGTATATGGTCGTTAAAAACTAGTATGATGTTATGTATTTATGGTTGTAGGAAAGATGGTTTCTACGTCAAAAGTATGTGGTAGTTGTGTGTGCGTGTGCCCGCGCGCGTGTTTCTGTGTGTGGTTGTGTGATGGGTGTGTCCTTCTATTTTATTCATATGTAAAAAGGAAAAAAGTCTCATATATGAGATAAGCAATTAGTTAAAAAATGTAATAATGAAAAAATGTTATCCATGAAAATTCTCATATTCTTAAAATAAAGACCAAGAAGTTCAAGTAAAAAAGAAGAATTTGATGTCTATTTAAAAATTGTGATTTTTCACGTGTCAAAAAGATTTTCAACCAAGAAGTTCAAAATATAATAATCAAGGAGTTCAATGTTTATAGAAAAATTGAACGACCTTGCTTCTTAAAAAACAGGAACTTCAAATTAAAAATAGCAAAACAAGAAGTCCAAATTAACAAGATGGAGCTATTCAATGATTATAGGAAACTTGGATTTTTCTTGTTATTAAAGAATGGAAACAAGAAGTTCAAAAATTTAAATAACGTAGTAGTTTGATCTATAAAAAATAGAAAATCCAAATCTGCTAACGGGAAGATCATAAGAAGTTCAAACAGAAAAATACAGAAGTTCAAAAGATAACAATGCACTTTGAAGTGAATATTTCACCGTTTCTAAAATAAAAAAACAAGAAGTTCAAATTCTAAAAATAGAGCCGTTCAAAAATCATAAAAAAGGATTTTCATCGTTTCTAAATAAAAAATGGCACTTCGTTATTTATGAACAAGCCCTCCCACCCCCGTTGTGGCCATGCTTGACCCACGGCTTCTGGCCATCATCGCGGTCAATCCTCTGCCTTTAATATTTCTTCAAGACACGCATTTTGAAAAAATGGAACCTGAAGATACTGGTTCTTCCGTCGGCCGAGCGGTGGATGCAACACACTCCATCACTGTCAAAAAATGGGTGCTCCCAGATACATAAATTTTCTCTTGCGTACGTGTGTTTCTCTCGGGCAGAAAGAGAGAAGTTCATCCTAGCTACTGGGGGTCGTTCAATGTGTATACTAAAAGAAGGGGGGAACAACATGTGAGCATCAGTGTGTGGGTGTTGTTCTATTATGTCTCTGTGTGTGTGTGTGTGTAACTTTTGCACAAAAATAAACTCTAGAAGTTCACAAAACCCCGAAAAGCCTACAAGTTAAAAGACAAAACAATAGACAATTTTTTCCGTCTCTGAAACTAAACCAAGAAGTTCAAATTTAAGATACATAGCAGGGTCAATGTTTATAAGAAAATTAGAATTTTTTATATCTAAAGAAAAGCAAGAAGTTCAAAATAACATAACACATGACTTTGATGCTTATGTTTTTTATAAAAAGAACATTGTTTTACGGTTTCAAAAAATGGAAAAATAAAGTATTTCAAATAAACCAAGAAGTTCAAATTATAAAAAACAAGTTCAATATTTATAAAAAAATATAGGTTTCCTTTGTTAGTAAAGAATAAAATTAAAGAAGTTCAAATTAAAATAAAAAGAGTAGTTTGATGTTTACAGAAAACTCAAATTCTTTCCATTTCTAGGAAAAAAAGTATGAGGTTCAATTTAAAAAAGTGTTTGATGTTTATTTGAAAACATATATTTTGTAAGAATAAGATTAAGAAGTTCAATTCGAAATAACATAGAAGTTCGAAGAATATAAAAAACTCAGATTTGTTGCAAAAAGTTTACGTGCACCCCCGTGCATGGTTCATAATTTATATCGCGGCATGTCCGACCTCCAATTACATGTTTTAAAAATGACAAAAAATGACGTCGGACCTTCAATTGTATGTAATTCGACGTACACACAAAAATGTGACAGAAGTTCGTAGTGAAAACAACTTTCAAATACTGCAAGCAATGCATTTCAGGTGAGAATAGAAGTATTGAAAAATAAAGGCTTAAAATTTTTGTTGAAAGAAGTTCAAGTGCTCTGTCCGGGGAAGTTTAAAAATTCTTGCGAGAGAGGTTCACCATGTATTTCCATGCTTTAATCAAAATATAAAAAGGTGAAGTTCAAATTGAAATAACACGGAAGTTCGGAGTTTATTAAAACCTAGGATTTACCTGTTCAAAAAATTAAAAAAACACAACGCCATTTTTTGCATTTTTAAAAACAACTCATAAACGAAAAAATGGTTGCTAGAAGTTCAAGTGCTCGGCGAAGAAAAGTTCAAAAAATTATTGTGAGAGAGGTTCATCGTGTATTTAGATGTCCAAAATACGTAAAAAATATGTTGTTTTTTGGGTTTTAAAATAATTCTCTCAAACCAGAGAGAAGTTCAAAATGATAATAACCAGAAGTTCACGTACTGCATGGTCTGTGTTTCGTATAATAAAAATACAATAAAGTAAAACAGAGTGAAGTTCAAACAGACATGCCCCAGAAGTTCAACTACTTCACACAATGCAAAAAACAACACGTCAAAAACAGAGTGAGGTTCAAACAGACATGCCCGTGAAGTTCAACTACTTCACGCAGTGCATTTCGTTTGCGATGAACGCAGAAATCATGATCTCGCCATTTTCTAATTTACCTAAAAACTACAGGAATATCATTTGTATAAGTTTCAAGTCCTCGGTCGAAGAAAGTTAAAAAAATTATTGTGAGCGGGGTTTGTACAAAAGGAATATCATTTGTGTAACACTGACGATGGATGAGAAAATTACAAAAGAAAATACGTCACAGAAGTTCAACTGAAAATAGCAGGAAGTTCAATTACTACAATGGATGAATTTCAGATAAAAAACTTTTAAAATTGTCGCGAATATGAAAAAACGATCAACACGGGAAAGTTAAGTGCTTACAGCAGCTTTCCACTGGTATATCACTTGCTCAATTTCGATGAGTGGATGGAGAGTTACAAGCAGTGGATGGAGACCTACGAGCAAAAAAATCGCGTGAAAAACAGAGTAAAGTTCAGGTACACGGGCCGAGAAGTTCAGGTTCTTCACGCGGTGCATTTTCGAAGAATCTGTTTCGCGATATAGGCAGAACACATGATCCCGCCGTTTTTGAAATTACTTGAAAACGGCTAGGAATCAGGGAAAACCATCAACATGAAAAAGTTTCGCATTTTCCATAGCTTTTCAGTGGTATATTATTTGCCCCATTCCGATAAAGTTTGTAGAAATTACGGCGAAAATACGTTTTTCATCATTTTTGAAACGGACTTAAAACCTTAAAGAATTGGGTGAAACAATACATACCAAAAAGTTTCGCACTTGTTCATGCTTTCCAATGCCATATCATTTGCTGCATTCGGACAAACGGTTAAAAAATTAGCTCGAAAATACGAACTCGGTAGGACTTGGACCATTTTCTAAATTACTCTTAAACCATTCAAAATTAGAAAAAAAAACTTTCAAGATGAAAAAGTAGCGCATTTTCATAAGCTTTCCAATGCCGTATCATATGCCTCCATTGGATTAGCCGTTTAGAAATGACATCAAAAAACGAACTCCGCTGTTCGGTTTACAAAATTTTACGTTTTTTCAAATTACTCTTTAACCATAGGGAATTAGAGAAAACTTTCAACATGTGGAAGGAGCGTTTTTGCAGCAGCTTTCCGACGCCATATTATATGCCTCATTCCGATAAACGGTTTAGAAATGCGATCGAAAATACGATTCACGTTTTTTATGCGAAGAAAAAACGGTTTTCAAAGCTGCTCTTAAACCACTTATATTTTGCCATAAATTTAAGTTGGGTCATGATACTAATGTACATAGCTTTCCAACGGTATATGGTAAGCCCCATTTCGGCAATGTTGGCGGAAGTTCAACCTAGTTCACAAGGAAGTTCAACGTACTACTAGCGGGGCAGGTCAGGTTGTGATCAGAATATTATTCTGATCCCGTGATCAGAATAGTGTTTATATATATATAGGTAAATTATCTGGGGCACCTAGGTGCCTGGGCACGTAGACCCGTTATGGCAAGTCATATTTGTTCATGCATGTGTACAATCTACGATATAATGACTTTCCATGTTTTGTTTGCATGTATCCAATCATTAATCGTCGATGATTTACTGTTGGTTCCCTAAAAATTTACCTTTCCAAACTAAAACCGCATAGTATTTTTCTATAATAGTGCACTCTATTATACGTTCATTACAAATATTTTGCTCATACCTCCATTGACTTCTAGAAAAAAGATGGTGCGTATATGTATACCCATGACATTTCTGGTTATTCATGCATCCTTTATGTTTCTAACATTTTGATCATAGCTGCATTCCAAGATACCCAAGAGTATGTATATACCAAATGAAACAAAAGGGTATGTATATACCCTCTAATTTTTTAAGGTATTAGGTATGGCAAAATAATACGATCCAGACATACCTAAACCCGTGCTCACTTTTTACTTTGTGATCTTAATACCTAAACAAAATAATACCCACTATATATATACCTAATGAAACAAAAGGGTATGTATCTTAATTATTTTTTACTTTGTGATGTGCATACCGCAGATGAATATATTATTTCGTGATATTGTGAGACAATCGTGACATACCTAAACCTGTGCTCACTTTTTTCCATTAATTTATTAACCAGTGGCTATCATAGAAGGCAACGGGTATGAAAAATTAATTAATTGTTACTCTCTCATGAAAGACACAATTAATGGCATGCACCCGTTACTAGATTTGACCCTTTCCATAGCATCATGCATGCAGCAATGTTTGGAAGGTAAACAATTAACATGCATCGTTTTTTCCGAATCTCATCAGTGCATGTACGTGAGCATACAATGCATGGAAAGTCTTTTTGTTTCCATTAGAGGTGTGCATGCAATCATCACAACAGCAGATCAAGATATGATCCAACGGTATCTAGTCAAGGTGCCTGGGCACCTAGGTGTCCCAAATTGCTATATATGCATAACGTGTATAATATGTAGTATCGTAAAATACCAGCAATCGAAAAGGAATTAAATAGAAAACACAAAATTAAATGAAAAAGAAATCATAAACCCCAAACCCCCAACCTTTTAATACCGGTTGGTGTCACCAACCGGTACTAAAGGGCTCCCTGCCCCCGGAGCTGGCTCGTGCCACGTGGTTGCCCTTTAGCACCGGTTCGTGCTGAACCGGTACTAAAGGGGGGGGGGGCTTTAGTGCCCACACTTTAGTGTCGGTTACCGAACCGGCACTAAAGGGCCTTACGAACCGGTGCTATAGCCCGGTTCTGCACTAGTGAAAATTCATGAAAAGTTCGACATACTTTATTAAACAAAAGCGGACATGATACATTTTAACTTAGCAAAAGTTCATATTTAAAATCTTCACCGACCGTGGAGGCATCCGTGTTCCACATCCTTTTCTTCCCCATGTTCGGTTAGGACAAGACATGGGACATGGGACACGGACCTGCCCACGCCCGTCTCCAATGTCCAAGTCTTCCTCGCCGGAGTCCGCTACTTGGCTGTGGACATCACCGGTCGAGGTGAGGTCGACGATCAACGTGGATAGCCTAGCCTCATGGTCGTTACAGTTCGGAGCGAACCGCGCGAGCGATGCCGAGCTATTGACGTCGGCAACAACTTTCCTGTCTGTGACCGCCTGCGCCACCTCCGCGTTCGCCTTTGCCTTGATCTCCACCAGCAAGGCGTCGTACTCTTCCTCCATGACTCGCCACCTCCATCACTTGTGGCGGCTGTCTGCGGGCGCTACACAAGGATTTGTACATCAACCGCTCATCACGAAGGTCGGATTCTCCACGGCCATGCCCATGATGGCATCCTCACTTGCCAGCTCGCAGCGGATCTATCCCTCTATGAGCCGGTGCTGCTCGAGGAGACGCGGGTTTTACCTATGCTCCTCCTATAACATCCGAAACGCGGAAATTGACTGACAGCGCTGGTTGCGTCAGGTGCTCCTCCGCCATGATGACCTTGTAGTGCACCTGCGCCATGGTGAAGCCGGCAACCTGCGTGGGCGCGGGCTCATTGTAGGACGCCTACTCCATCGTCCAGCCGTCATCCTATGCGCTCTTCTCCGGCGAGCTCGCAGGCAGTTTGGCCTCTATCCATCGCGCACAATGGGCCTGCCAGCCGGCCGCAAGGCTAGTCAACTCGATCTTCTGCTCTGTCAAGAGCTTGTCCAACAATGCACTAGAGCTCGATGGCATTTCGTTGGAGGTGCATGGAGGAGGAAGGGAAGCAGAGGCGGTGAGGTGGATTGTGTCATGCGCTGCCACATTTAAATATCGGGCACCAACCAGGCTAAGCAGCAAGCTATTTCAAAGCGGGCGCCGATGTCGGTTTCTTGGCCGCTGCACATGTTTAATGTCGGCAGACAGACGCCCAATCGGGTATTTTAGTGATAGGTTCTATAGGAACTGGACGATCCGACGGGTAGCTGGCTTAAATGCGGTAGAAGTCGTCCTGTCTGGTCCCGCCGCTCCGACATTGAACAAGCGTGGAGACCAAGCCGACGTGGCGCGTGAGGTGCTCTTGGCCAATGCACTGCTTCAATGCCGGCTCCAGCAACCGGCCCTGTCCGCTCTAGGCCGGCATGAATGCGGGTCGGGGAGTGGAGGTATGATCGCGTGGGAGATGGTGCAAGCATGGGAGATGGTTTTGAGTAGGACCGCATTTTTGGACATGTACATGGAGGCCATCCGGACGCTGCAAACCTTCCTCTGGGTTGCAAGAATTCGGACACACGGACGCGTCCGTGAACAAATACGGGTTCAATTGGATAGTAAACTATGTCCGAACAGCTGTTGGTCCAAACGACCGCGGGCTATTTGTGTGTCCGTGTTAGAGATGCCCTAAAGAAGGGAGGACAATGTGTGAGGAGCACGACAAATGTTCTTCCGTGGAAGAATGTTTCTTTGCACTATCTTGGAGAGTAAAGTCAAGCAAGAACATGCACAAAGGGCATAATCTTACAGCTCGAATAGGTTGACACTGCGTGCGCTTATTCCCTGTGTACGTTAATGTTGGTGTCGGGTGGAGTCCATAGTAGATAATGCTATCTAGCACGTGCCGAAAGTCATCATGGTGCATCATTGGTATTTGGTATTTTATTACTCTATTAGTGCAAATAGTTTTTTTTGTTTTGCCGCTGTCCGCCAGAAACATGCACAATAGCCTTACAAACTAGCTGACCATGCCTTCTCGAGAAAATATATATATATATATATATATATATATATATATATATATATATATATATATATATATATATATAGGCGTCATATCTAGTGCATCCGGGATAGGTCGTGCATCTCTGTATCCGTCGACTCTCAACCAGCCGATCCACATCTCACGTATGGGATCAAAACAACAGAATTTTGCAGAAACATGCCCGCCGCTGCTCCTAGTCCAGTATGCTAATTTGCTAATAACCCCCTCTGTCAATTACACTTCCTAAATCTCGTCTCTCTCTCAATCCCTAATCACGGTCGCAACCTCCATCCCAACGAGGGCATCGGCCGCGGCAGCATGCATCCGCAGGCACAATCCCCACGACGGATTTCGTCTGCCCTGACGGGATGCATCTCCGAACTCCCCATCAGCTTGGTGGAAAATTTCTCATCGCGTGATAAGCTGCAACAGATCGTGACGGCGGCTTCTACTGTTAAAGATGTTGAACATGTATCAGCGGTGATCCATAATTCAAGTGTTGACCCTCGGCATGCCTCTGCATCTAGCCATCGTACGGCCGATCTCACGTGCCCTGCTACGTCTGCTGAAAATACTAGTACTGCAGAATATGAATCAAACTTGAGTATGGTGGATGGAGCTTCAGGTAACATCCATAAAATTCAACCATGCTGTGTATGACCCTGATGAGTACTTGTCTATGGTGTACATGCGTACTTGTGTAGAGAATAACCGTGTTGATGCATGTGCAGCTACAGAATCAGGTAAAAGCTTGCAAACTCAAATGAGCGAGGGAGAATTTAGGACGCCAAGAAAGAAAGAAAGCATTCCCCTATTTGTGAGTTTAATAAACTATGATTCACCATGCTTCTTATCAGTTCAGAGATTTATGCATAATGATGATTATTGTGATTCATTATTGATGTTTCAGTGCTCGTCTTTTACGCCAAGTTGCGACGAAAATTTTGAAGGGCTTGAGGCTGTGGAGGATTTCTACAAGTCGTATGCACATTATGTGGGTTTTGGAGTTCGTGTCGGACAACAGAAAATGTTGAACAAAGAAGTGGTTCAGACAAAGCGTTTCATGTGCAGTAGAGGAGGATTTAGGACTGAGAAGAACAAGGAGATTAAAGACCCATCAAACCAATCAATGAAAAGCCGTAAGATACAACCACACGATGCGGTTGTGATGCACATATCTTCGTCAAGTTGTGTGGCGACAACACCTACAAGATACAGTCATGGGTTGAGTACCATAGCCATGGCCTTGTATCACCTGATAAACGTCACTTGATCAGATCAAATCGTAAAGTTAATGAGAGGGCAAAAAATGTATTGAATTCTTTGATGGATGGAAATTTGAGTTTCTTGAACTGTCTTCCTCTTATTTTCTCTGAATTGATGCATATTGAATAGAGTGTATGAAGCAGCAGGGGCACCATGTTACATTATGTTCACATAAACCTTAAGCATGCTCTGTTTTTTTGTACAAAGATCATCATCTACCATATAGGAGAATACATGTATAAGAATCTTTGTCAGCCTCTGAGCCATCATCCCTTTATTTACTTCTACAAGAGTATAACCATTGAGCTCGTTTGATTCATCAACAATTTTGGCTAGTTGCTTAATTACTACAAGCAGTACCATCAAGTGTAATATTTAGCCAGTAGCGTCCAGGGAACAACTCAGCTTGCAAACCCACATCAGCCTCAACAATATTATTCACGAACTCAAAATAAACAGTGGTTTGTTTGTAAGCTTGTAGCAGCAACATGTTCTTGTTTGTGAATAACTGAATATGTCAAAGAAACATAGGAATGCAGAATCACCAGGAATATCCAAGCACCAGCTGATATTGTTGCCCTCGATGAGCTGTATTACATCATGTATTGCAGAAGACCTCAAATCAGCAGGAACAAGCTAAATTCACATGTCTCTGAAAAACAATACTCAACGGCAATGTACAATTTACATTCTGATGTCTGAAGCTACATGCACATTTAACAAAGAAAAAATCAATGGATGAGCTCGCAAGCTACAATCTGCACATAGCTAAGTACTAGATACATATACATGAACAAGAAAATCTGGAAACGTGGTCCTTGTTTGCTATGGAGTGTTGCCGGGCTCTGCGTCTGTCGAGCCTCTTGCTGCAGGCAGACAACATCGTCAGGCAGAGGAGCAACTGCTGCATGTGGGCGCAGTGGACTGGATGGTGCGCAGGTTGTGGCCGGTGGCCAACTTGGCGTTGGGAACCGACAAGAAGGCGGACGGGCACGGAGGTAGGCTAGACATGGCGGATCTGGCCGCGGCCGTCGTAAGGATCACCAAGGCCGTGGAGCGATTTGAGGCGGACAGACGCAGATGCTGGTGAAGCGCGAACACTGTCGAAGCGATCAGCAGGACCTTGGAGCCGTTCGAGGCGGACGGGCCAAGTGCAGCTGCCGTGGAAGGATTCACCTAAGCCGCCGCCATGGAGTGATTGGGGCAGGAGATCCAGATTGAGAGGGAGATGAACAGAGAATGGGGATTTAGGAAGTGTGATTGACGAGGGGGTTATTAGCAAGTTAGCATACTGGACTAGGAGCAGCGGCGGGCATGTTTCTGCAAAATTCTGTTGTTTTGATCCCATACGTGGGATGTGGATCGGCCGGCTGAGAGTCGACGGATACACGGATGCACGACCTATCCCGGATGCACTAGATATGACGCCATATATATATATATATATATATATATATATGAAAACAAAACTTAATCTAGACTGTTCGTTCAAATGATATAAATGTTTAAAAGTCAGAAGCCAAAAAACAAAGTACTTGCGTGCCCCAAATTCCCTCCCGGATTGCTAATGGTGCATGGGCGAAAGGAAAATCAAGAGTCACCATCCAATCGTCCATGCATGATGGTCCTGCACCAGATGACTTATGAAAGTGTTATAGACGCCGATAAGACAACGTATGCACAAGGCAAGTATGTTTCAACACAAAACCTAAAGGAAGCGAGAATGTGAGATGTAGATGGCCGAAAAGGCAGTCAACATTTTTTTTACGGGAAGGCAGTCAACATGTTTGTTATGTTATGATACACCTCTTGACTCATGCCGCGCCGCGTGTTCGTGCTCATCAAAGGTTCCCTGTAATTGCTCTTACTACTATTTCTATCTATCAATGCAATGATACACAAGTCTTTTGTGTATTCACGAAAAAAAAAACGTATTTGTTATGGGTTCGTTTCTTCAGCAAACTAAATATACTTTGACAGTCACATCTCATAATAAAGTACACCAAATATTTTCGATACAGATCAGATATGAGGCAAAATTGGACCAATAATACAAATTTTGGTAGCAAATAAACAGCAACGGAAATTAAGCTAACACATAGTACGAACAAAAGCACGAGCTTATTTCGATCAGTCTCCGGCTTCAGGAGTCAAGATGAAGTATGGTTTTGTCTCATCAACAGGTCGCTAATTGACGAACCGGCACTGCTTTCTGATCTCCCCGTTGGCCTTGGTCTTCACCTCGATGTTGCCCATCTTAACCATTGCGTCCGTGAACTTTCGCTCCCACTTCCCGGGGTTCTTGGCGTTGTGTTCCACAGCCTTGAGTGTCTGCGGCGACAGCAGCGCCGCGTCCGATTTGAACAACACTTTACGGTCAAGTACGTTCTGATAGTACTGTTTGTCCAGGTCACGGGGGGTAACGTCGTCCTGCACCACCACGGGGTCACCGCCGCGGCTGCACTTCTGCTGTAGCGAGCTAGCCAACACGGGTTCCATGGACGTGGGGTCCGAGGGGTCGGCTGGGAGGCGGTCAGCGAAGGACGAGCAGTGAGAGATTCCGACGGTGTGCGCGCCTGAGAGGGTGACCATGTCGTCGAGGTCGAGCCCCTTGGCTTTGAACATTGCCTCCAGCACCGTGACGTTGGCGAAGGGAGGGGGCAGGTCGCGGAGGGTCTCGTTGGCGAAAGACACATGCCCGTCGTACCGGCCAGCCGGCATTTTGATGTCTACCACGCCGTTGCTGAGGAAGAAGCTGGCGTCGCGTCCAGCGAAAGCGACGATGTCAGCGCACGAGACAACCCCACCGCACTCCTTCTCAAGCTTCGCCTTTGCGGCGTCGATCACCTCGAAGCCGCGGAGGCTGGGGAAGTTTGGAATGCCAAGCTTCTCCGGCTCCGGGTTGGCCGTCGTCGCGTCTAGGAGAACCGAGGCATCGCAACCCTATAACAAAAAGGACCTCTCGCCCGTTAGGACCTCACAAACACATATATCTTATACTGCACACGTATGGGCGTAGCATGAATTTTACCATAAGCTGGCACGTACCCTGACGAAACAGTCGTGGAAGAAGAGCCGGATGAGACCGGCACCGATGCCGCGATTGTTGTCTGTGGCGTTCTTTACGGCCTCCCTCACAATTGCCTCCGCATTAGGGCAGGAATAGCTGTAGTAGTTCAGGGTGAGCGCCGGTGCCGTAGGTGGTGTCGGGCTTGGGATGGGCGGCATTGGGTTGGGATACCCATAGCTCGCTTGGCATGTATGCGCCATACAACCGAGCAATGCTACCACAACCAAGGCAGCAAGCTTATCATTATCCATGGTTGCAATGAGCTCTACAGCTAGCTAGAGCCTAGAGGCCGGCTTATATCTGGAGAGAGGACGAAGATGGATGCATGGGTGAAGGAAACTTGGTGTTGTGCAGGTCTATTTATAGCTGGATAGCTTAATCAAAGCTGATGAGCCTGTGTCCTCGACGAGCCAACCACCATGAGATGGATATTATGCATGCATGGAATTTTGATTAATCCTTTGAGCATGCATGTTAAGCTGTGGCGTTTAAGTCAACAGGGAACATGCATGGCGAGCATAACCTCACTGGTCACAGCTCGCACAGTTGACATTCCGTGCCCATTTCCCCGTTGATGTGGGTGTCGGGTGGCATCAAGTAGTTACGATAGGTTTTGATAATTGTTTCGTGTGCCTCATCCAAGGGAAGGATGCAATTCTGTTCTTTTGCTGGGGACAGAGACCGAGGGTAATGTCCTGCTTCTCTTGCGTGGTTCAGGAAATTGGTTTTCTGGTCGTTGGGTTAAATTTTTTTGCCCCCGAATATAGTTGACAGTTTTGTCTCTAGTCTCAACTAGTTTATACAAGAATCAGTGAAAATCAGAATTTCTTGCATGTGAAAAACTAGTCTATACAAGAATCATGAAAATCAGAATTTCTTGCGTGTGACAAGTTGAGCCAAATACACCACCTTACTCAAAATTCTGTAGCCAAGAGACGTAATTTCGTGGGAATTTTTTACAAGCCTCCAAAGAAGAGCAAACACGAAAAATTCAAAACCAATTCCAAGTGAAGACCAGGCACACGGGTATGATCCAGGTATGAGATTTCAAGCAGTGAAGGTTTTACCCAGGTCCCCCCCCCTCCCCCCCCCCACCCCCGCCCCCTTATTACACATGCCTCTCCCGCGTCTAGCTCGTCGGCGCTGCTGGGTCCGGCTCCACCCATCCCCGCGCTTCGCGCCAGACGGCCGGCTGCGCCGCCCCCGCCTCCTCCACGAACCTGGGTGCTCTACCCCCTTGCCGGCTCCCCGCTTCATGCACCACTCCACCTCGCGCACACGGCTCCGGCCTCTCCGGCACCCGGGCCCGCCCGGCTCTGCCCGCGCCGCGGCCTGCTCCGGCCTCCCCAGCATCCGCCTCGCTGGCTCCAGGCCCCCGCGCGCCTGCCGGGTCTCCGCCCCGCGCTGGCCGGCTCGCGCGTAGGGCCGGCCTGCCGCCTGTCCACCCCGCGCCGCCCAGCAGTCCGGCTCGCAACGTCCGCGTGTGCCGGCTCCGCGCTCGGGACGGCTCCCCTGCGCCTGCCGGCTGCTGCCGCTTCCCTTCTGTTCTGGAAAGAGGAAACAAGTAAAAGAAAGACCCGGCTGGTGGGAAAGAAGAAGAGGCCGGCTACTACGGCCGGCTGAAAAAAGAGAAAGCCGCGTCCGGCTGGAAGAAAAGAGATGTCGGGTGCTAGAAGAAAGAAAAAGAGGTGGGCCGGCTGCCCAAAGAAAAGTCAAGCCGGCTGCCCAAGAAGCAAAAGAAAAAATGAAGGGTCCGACTTCCCACGTGGAGCCCGACAAAAAGAGAAGAGAAGAAAAGGGCCGACTGCCCGATGCCAAAAAAAAAAGAAATGTGCGTCCGACTGCTAGATGTGCGTCCGACAGCTGGCTGCCTGGCCGGCTGCAAAGAGCCCGACTGCAGTCGGGGTCCGCCCGCCCAGCCGACTGAAGTAGAAAAAGGAGAAGACAAAGTAGTTGCCGGGAGACCCGGTCCGACTGCTCATCAGTCGGCCCGAATCTCGGGGGCTACACCCGGCGGGTGAGCTGACGCGTCCCCGCGAAGAAGAAGACAAAGTAGTTGCCGGGAGATCCGACTCGACTGCTCAGCAGTCGGCCCGAATCTCGGGGGCTACAGCCAGCGGGTGCGCTGACGCGCCCCCGCAAGGATTGCAGACAAGAGAATAGGTTTGTCCGGCTGTCAGCAGTCGGCGGAAGAGAAAAAGAAGAAAATGGGCGCTGCAAGACGCCTCACCACCTGGCCGGTCGAGCCTGACCGGCCCGGACTCCCCTTTGAGCACCTGGAGGCTCGAAGGTTGCACCCAGCGGGTGCGCCGGCGCGCTCCGCGAGCGCTGAGCCGCGCTGGCTGTTTTCAGCAAACTCCGCCTCGGTTACACGAAAACCAATGTGAGCTCCTCACCCGCATATTTTTGCACCACACAAGCATGGATAACCCCGAGCGATGCTCGTGGAACTATCTCCACATTTCATTACAGTTGCATCACTGTTCGCCCCAGCGCCAGCCAGAGTTGGCCCAGGGGCTAGCCGCTTGGCCTGAGATGTTAGTTCTCGCAGACGGCTTAGTAACGTGCGCGGTACCAAAGGGCCACTCTTAGTCACAGACCGCAGAGCGGTTGTCCGACTAGCAAGAGTAAACGCTGGAGGCCACCCACGCGAAAAACGTCCAGAAAGAAAAACGGTTCGGGCAACCCGGCCATTTGCTTTACAAGTATCTGCTCGGTCGAATCTGCTTCTAGACTCTGAGTACTATACACTCCACTTCGCGGCCCACTCTCAGCCACAGACCGCAGAGCGGCTGTCCGTCAAGCGAGAGCACAAGCCAAAGAGCGGAGGGAACACGAAAAAGATTAAGGGGGCTCGGACGAAACCGAGTCGGCACCCTCCGCATAAAACTTGCAATGCTAAAAATATTCATTTGATATATCTGCGTGGACTAACTTTGTCTTTTGCATGATCATTTCCGCGAACACCCGCCAAAAAACCTCCGCCCAACTTTGCCAAGTTGCTCGAAGGCTTGGGGGCTACTGCCGGAGTAATTGGCCATGGATACCGTGAAGACGGCGAGACAATAAATCAAGACATCAGGGCTAGCAAAGCCCCTCAGTCCGACTGTCCGGCCGCTCCTGCCGGCTCCCCGTCCGACTGCTTTGCCCGGCCGGCTGCGAGCTACCGACAGCGCCAATCAGCCGGCTGCCGACTTCAGCCTGACCCGACACAGACAAGACACCGACACGATGGCCATACCGCGGACAAGACGACTGTACCCGAACACTGCTGAGCAATAGTGATAACTGTAGCAGGTGTAAGATGTCACATCGTTGTCTTCCAAATAGTGAAGTTGGTCACGTGGGCCATCCCTTGTCCCCTGGGCTCCCCTTTATAAGGAGCACCAGGGGAGGCTCACACACACGTATGGCCACAGGGCCTCACACATGCTAGGAAGCTAATTAGCTATCCATCCATCCATCCAGGATGAACACACTCCACGCATACATGCTAACTAGAAAGCTAGCTAGCGCGCGCACACACACACCCATTCATCCATTCACCCACGGCCAAGCACACACTTGTGCTCATATGCATATACGAGGCTAGATGCCTATGGCACTGACCTCAGATACAGCTCCAGGAGCAACTCTGTACCAGATATACATACCACATATACTCAGACATGCAGGAGTAGAGGTATTATCTCTCCAGAGAGCCCCGAACCTGGGTAAACTAGCGCGTGCTACTCGCATAGCCGTCCCTGGATATTCCGGCAGCAGTCTTGCCCTCACACAAAGCCACCTTGTGGCATCTGTTGTCTTGCACCCCCTGTGAGAATACCACGACAACCCCCTAGGAGCATGCGCGTAGTACTTTGTTTCCATAGCTAATAGACTTTTGCAATAAGTATGTGAGTTCTTTATGACTAATGTTAAGTCCATGGATTATACGCACTCTCACCCTTTCACCATTGCTAGCCTCTCTAGTACCGTGCAACTTTCGCCGGTACCATAAACCCACCATATACCTTCCTCAAAACAGCCACCATACCTACCTATTATGACATTTCCATAGCCATTCCGAGATATATTTCCATGCAACTTTCCACCGTTTCGTTTATTATGACACACTTCATCATTGTCATATTGCTTTGCATGATCATGTAGTTGACATTGTATTTGTGGCAAAGCCACCGATCATAATTTTTTTATACATGTCATTCTTGATTCATTGCACATCCCGGTACACCGCCGGAGGCATTCATATAGAGTCATATTTTGTTCTAAGTATCGAGTTGTAATTCTTGAGTTGTAAGTAAATAAAAGTGTGATGATATTTATTATTAGAGCATTGTCCCATGTGAGGAAATAAAAAAGAGAAAGGCCAAAAAAAGAGAAGGCTAAAAAAACCAAAAAATGAGAGAAAAAGAGAGAAGGGGCAATGCTACTATCCTTTTACCACACTTGTGCTTCAAAGTAGCACCATGATCTTCATGATAGAGAGTCTCCTATGTTGTCACTTTCATATACTAGTGGGATTTTTTCATTATAGAACTTGGCTTGTATATTCCAATGATGGGCTTCTCAAAGTGCACTAGGTCTTCGTGAGCAAGCAAGTTGGATGCACACCCACTTAGTTTCCTTCTGAGCTTTCATACATTTATAGCTCTAGTGCATCCGTTGCATGGCAATCCCTACTCACTAACATTGATATCTATTGATGGCCATCTCCATAGCCCATTGATATGCCTAGTTGATGTGAGACTATCTCCTTCTTTTTGTCTTCTCCACAACCACCTTCTATTCCACCTATAGTGCTATGTCCATGACTCACGCTCATGTATTGTGTGAAAGTTGAAAAGGTTTGAGAACATCAAAAGTGTGAAACAATTGCTTGGCTTGTCATCAGGGTTATGCATGATCTGAATATTTTGTGTGATGAAGATGGAGGATAGCCAGACTATATGATTTTGTAGGGATGAACTTTCTTTGGCCATGTTATTTTGAGAAGACATGATTACTTTGTTAGTATGCTTGAAGTATTATTATTTTTATGTCAATATTAAACTTCTTGAATCTTTTGGATCTGAACATTCATGCCACAATAAAGAAAATTACATTGATAATTATGTTAGGTAGCATTCCACATCAAAAATTCTGTTTTTATCATTTACCTACTCGAGGACCACCAGGAATTAAGCTTGGGGATGCTTGATATGTCTCCAACGTATCTATAATTTTTGATTTTTCCATGCTATTATATTATCCATCTAGGGTGTTTTATATGCATTTATATGCTATTTTATATGATTTTTGGGACTAACCTATTAACCTAGAGCCTAGTGCCAGTTTCTGTTTTCCTAGTTTTTGAGTTTTACAAAAAAGGAATACCAAACGGAGTCCAGTTGACGTGCGAAGAAGCCCCCGGAGTAAAATAGTTGGGCCAGAAGAGTCCCGAGCCATCCACGAGGGTGGAGGGCACGCCCTACCCCCCTTGGCGCGCCCCCTGCCTCATGGATGACTCAGAGGCCCCCCTGCGTGAGACCGACGCCAAAAATTCATATAAATACAGGAACCCCCGAAAAGAAACCTAGATCGGGAGTTCCGCCGCCGCAAGCCTCTGTAGCCACCAAAAACCAATCGGGACCCTGTTTCGGCACCCTGCTGGAGGGGGATCCATCACCGGTGGCCATCTTCATCATCCCGGCGCTCTCCATGGCGAGGAGGGAGTAGTTCACCCTCGGTGCTGAGGGTATGTACCAGTAGCTATGTGTTTGATCTTTCTTTCTCTCTCGTGTTCTTGATATGGCACGATCTTGATGTATCGCGAGCTTTGCTATTATAGTTGGATCTTATGATGTTTCTCTCCCTCTATCTCCTTGTGATGAATTGAGTTTTCCCTTTGAAGTTATCTTATCAGAATGAGTCTTTAAGGATTTGAGAACACTTGATGTATGTCTTGCATGTGCTTATCTGTGGTGACAATGGGATATTCACGTGATCCACTTGATGTATGTTTTGGTGATCAACTTGCAAGTTCTGTGACCTTGTGAACTTATGCATAGGGGTTGGCACACGTTTTCATCTTGACTCTCCGGTAGAAACTTTGGGGCATCCTTTGAAGTTTTTTGTGTTGGTTGAATAGATGAATATGAGATTGTGTGATGCATATCGTATAATCATATCTGCGGATACTTGTGCTGACATTGGAGTATCTAGGTGACATTAGGGTTTTTGTTGATTTATGACTTAAGGTGTTATTTTACTACGAACTCTAGGGCTGTTTGTGACACTTATAGGAATAGCCCCATGGATTGAGTGGAAAGAATAACTTTGAGGTGGTTTCGTACCCTATAATAATCTCTTCGTTTGTTCTCCGCTATTGGTGACTTTGGAGTGACTCGTTGTTGCATGTTGAGGGATTGTTATATGATCCAATTATGTTATTATTGTTGAGAGAACTTGCACTAGTGAAAGTATGAACCCTAGGCCTTGTTTCAATGCATTGCAATACCATTTTCACTCACTTTTATCATTAGTTACTTTGCTGTTTTTATATTTTCAGATTACAAAAACATATATCTACCATCCATATTGCACTTGTATCACCATCTCCTCGCCGAACTAGTGCACCTATACAATTTACCATTGTATTGGGTGTGTTGGGGACACAATAGACTCTTTGTTATTTGGTTGTAGGATTGTTTGAGAGAGACCATCTTCATCCTACACCTTCCATGGATTGATAAACCTTAGGTCATCCATTTGAGGGAATTTTGCTACTGTCCTACAAACCTATGCACTTGGAGGCCCAACAACATCTACAAGAAGAAGGTTGTGTAGTAGACATCACCCATGCTCGAACTTGTTAAACACATCTCGTGTTAGGAATGTGCAGCAGACATGGCAAGGCTACACGAAGGCGGGCGATGGCGGTGCATGATATGGTGAGCTTGAGTGTGCGGGTAATCTGGACGGGGCTGAGCACATCGGGTTGGCGGTGGGGCATGGCAGGGTTTGGTGGGGGTGGCGATAAACATAAGAAGCGAGATCGATGTCGCCCATCTCGTTGAGCATTTGTCAGAGCTCCTACAAGAGAGAATTTTGCGCCTACCTCTGCAACCTGATCTTCGACGACCTACACCGCCTGCGCCGCTATCTCCTTGCCTTCTGCTGGTCGGCATCGACTCTAGGAGGGCGACAAGGAGCGAGTGGGGAGGATCGGGGCTCAAATCTGGGAGGGGAGGGATGGGGTGCGGGGCTATCAGCTTCGGGAGAGAAGGGGAAATCTTGGACTGGCGGCGTTTGTTCTGAGTGAGAGACTGGGAGGGGGTGGGGATCTAAATGCGCGCGGCCACCTCTTTTCAGTCCTCACCGGGCCTAGCCATGTGGGCCGACTCGACATGACATGGCACGACACAGACACAAAAGGCCTTGCGATGGCACAACCCGTTTTGGCCTTTTTATAAAAGCATCATACCGGCTCAAAGGCCTCAGCTCAAGGATCGACCTGTAATGCGAGCGAAAGGCTGGCCCGCCCCGACACTGATCAGAGCCTGCCCAAGTTGTTTTTGGCCTTGTGGATGGTTTTGGCCTTATAGGCCTTTTGTTTTTAGGTTAACTAGCACATATGCCCGTGCGTTGCAAGGGAGAATTGTTAGATGTCCCTCATTTCATATAATCTTCTTTTCGTGCCACTCCACATCACTATGACGAATGTAGCGGATAATGTTACCCTCATCCCTAGCGATAGTATGAAAGCAGTGCTCGTCTGAGTTTCACTAAAAGAAAAGAAATAAGAATGGATGCAAACTTTGTTAAACTTGCCAAACTTGTGCTATTTTTTTTCTTTGAGAAAGTTAATGTTACTTGTCTGCGGTATCCGAAAAACTACAACTCTTATGACAAGAAGATATAGAAAAAGATTGATTAGTATGAAGGAACCTCTATTAAACATGGAGAGCCGGTAATTCTTTTACTTCCTTTCCACAACTTTACCTTACTCGGTCAACTGGCATAAGTATAGATAAATAGGATGTGTGTATGAAAATACAGAAAATGTTGAAGGTAAGATTTTGACAACCAACTAACAATATTAGAGATGTAACCAATAGGTTAACTGAAATTTGCGGGCCCAGCTATATTGTGAATTTTCAGCAAAATGTATAGTTTATTGCCTGGAAGCTACATTTTGTTGTGTTCGCATATGAATTTTCAACTGTCAAGATGCATAACAATTTTTTTGTGAGAATCAGCCAGTACTACGTACATGAAACTCTCACCTTGAACATAACTTGATGGCACTGTTGCATGCCATATCCTGAGTTCGATAACAACAAACATAATGGAGACACATGGTTTCAAAATCTCACCTTTACAAAATCATTCGGAAAAAATAGAAGCTTATATCTGACAGTATGCTTGACACACCGGTTTTTGATATGGTTCAAGTAGATGGCAGCACCAGGACGTGCAAAGGCATTAATGTGAAACATGAAAAAGCATGATTATCTGTCCCCGTTCGTTTGTACTATTAATTTCTCACCTTTTCACCATTCTTCTAGTACAAAGCAACACACAGCTTGCTGACGCGTGTCCAAGAAAAACACTTTAAAATATGATTGTGTCCATGTTGTCATCTTTGGTTAGAACTTTATAAGATCCTTAGCATCAGGTCTAGCTTGCTGACAGTAAAAGGAATTATTTAACAACAGAAATGAAACATTGATGTTAGTGTTTGAGAATTCATATCCATGCCAATTTGACAAAATGATTTGAAGAAGTTCCTTTCATGTGAACAAAACCCTGAAGAATCTGAACATGAACAACCTGATACAGTACCATAAGTGAAGCGAGAACAAAAGGATTCACAAAAAGCATACTTTCCTGTATATACTCTTTTGCAGGTTACAAAAATCAGAATATACTTTGATGTTGTAGGATCAGGATCTTCAAACTATTATACTACGTTTGTTTATGTGCAGTACTGCTACCCTTGCTTATCTACAGTACCGCTAGCCTTGCTTAGCTGCATTTCTAATAGCAAGATATATTGTCATTATTGATCAGTCAATCATATATGGACGTTATAACCAATTGAACAGTGTTAGTAAACTATACTGGATTCCTTTTAACTGCTAGTGCCATGCTTCCTCGAAGCGCCTACGGCCCCTCAAATATCAAATGATTGGTATGTGTTGCATGTTGGATGCAACAATCTGTGCGAAATCAACACTATCGGAGGTAAACACTCCATTAGCATTTAAATCCAAATTAGGGAAAAATGAATCAGTAAACCAAAAGAGGGGTGAGTGCATCAAGAAGGGAGAAGAAGCAAATGGTCTCGGATCAATGGAGTCGGAGACAATGAAGCAAACTTTTTCCAAAATGGATTCATCACAAAATCTTTGTACCATCTGTGTACCTGGAATTCGCCAAAAATTCTCTGTACTTTTTTCTTTCAAATTTAGTTCACTACACAACACTTGCACTACATTTGTATCATGCTCGGGGTTACAGATAAGTATTTGCATCAAGTCAGTACATCTTTTTGGATGCTTATAGTACTGCTAATATGTAGCCCACACCCGAGAGGACCAGATCAAAGGATTAACTTGGTTTCAAACATATTGGACATCACCAAAGAACATTCAATCTGTAAGGGTTCATAACAAAAGTTCAAGTTGCATAATTACTTTCCCTCCTAATTAAGTTATCTAGCAATACAGATGGAATTAACTTATTCAGTACCCAATGGAATGTGAACACAACCTTAAAAAATGAGAAATTGATTTCACCACAAAGAGATGTGGATGGAGAATTCCATCGATGGAAGTTGGACCAGATGAGTGGATCGAGTTCTTCATATGCATCGGTTAGCAAATCACCAGCACAGTACACATGTCCTGAACCTCCAAGGGAAAGCAACAGTCCGCACATGGCACTGCCAAAGACGATTAGGGCGAACAGCAACTGGGATCTCATCACGTGGTGGGGCATACTTGCAGCTGTAGACATGTAGTGCAGCAACACCCGCAGCACACACACATGCACACAGGTCAGGTCTGAAGATGGGGGAGCAGCTGGCCCCCCACACGCATGGAACTCTTCTCCTCGGCAAGCCCGTTCGTTGCTTGGAAGGCAGAGGGGTGGCGGCTGGGAAGGGATGCGTCGCGAGCAGAACGGCAAATGCGCAGGTGGGTGTCGAGGCGGTGCAATCGAGGTCGGCAGCATGCTGAGCACCACGGCGCCCACCACATCCGTCATCTCCCCATGATCCTCTCCAAACTCCCGAACCCCATTGTCCGGGCCACCGCCGGCGCCGCCGTCTCCACCTGATCCACTCCAAGTCCCAAACCTCACTATCCCAGTCATCGTGGATTCGTGGTGCTAGTGTTCCTCCTAATCGTAGCAATCGGCAATGCCTGAAGGCGGCTTGAACTAATCCTTGCCGGTGGGTTTGTGGCGTCATGTAGACCTGCCTGTGTAATTTGTCTGCTCTATCGCCACTAATGTCGGCACAAGTGCAGAAACGCGACGCCGTCGATCACGTCCCTGAGATCCCAGTGCCCATGGAGCCGCCTAGGGCAAGACTGTGTTAGCCATAGCGACATGCGAGAGGTGAGGCGGCAGGGGCTTTGGGTCAGGTCTAGAAAAGGAGAGGGTGGCGGTCGGTGTGGTCGCCGGCATCGATTTGATTTCCATTGAAGGCGGGCGGAGCGACCGCACGGAGTTGAGCAGCCAGCGATTTTGGGGATCCTTTGTTTTTCTCTCGCTGAGATTATTACCCAGTGACATATTGTTCTCTTTTTTTGACAAATTGTTCTCATTCTTTTTGACGTGATGACGAATTGTTCTGTTTTCTAAGAGAAAAATTGGTCTGGGCAAGCGAGAGAACTACGACGGGCGAGTAAAAAAACCAATCGTTTTTGTTCTCACTTACGGATGGTATTGGTGGGTAATTTTCATCAACTCTAGACATACTTTAAATCTCAACCGTCAATTTTTAAAATTAACGGATATAAAGGTGATGGATGAAGAACTATGAAATCTTCCGTCCTTTAATATTAGGTAAAAAAAGTACAAAAAGCACTAAAATGCCCAGAATAATAACCCTAAAAATGCCAAAAGAGCGCTAAAAGACCAAAATAACTCTAAACAGCGCTAAAAGGGCTGACTTAGGTCACGTGCCATGGCGGCCTGTGAATAATGGGCCATGTCGGGCCGACCTTAAGGTTTGGCTTTGATGACCAACCTTCTTCCATGGGTGGCGAAGGCCGGCCTGGCCCTTTTATTTGCTTGTCGTGCCGGGCTAAAAACCTATGCCCGTGGGACGGCCTTAAAAGCGCGGCCCATATGGCCCGCTTTACTCCTCACTGCTGGTCCAATTCTGAAATATGGCGCAGGCCACCGAAATGTAGAGCACGCCGACAATCAAACATGCGTCGAGAGCATTTACTTGTGGTGTTCTCACAAGTGATGGTTCTTGGGCGGATGAGGATCTGTGGCATGCAGGTCTCACGGCACCTAGTCTCCCCGTGTGATTTATTTTTGGCTTCCAGTTTTCAAAAATTTATATCTTTCCAACGATAAGTCAAAATTAATTCTGTTTTTATATTCATGTTTCTCATGACGAGGCCTTTCAAATAAGATCCTGAATACATTTTGATGAATTTTCAATATTAATGTTAAATTTCAGCTCTTGAAACTTAGTAAGAGAGACCGATAAAATCATGATTTTATGCCTACAACTGTAATAAAAAATATATTAAAATTTTATCTCCAAAACTTGGTAAGAACAAGCAAGAGAATCACAAGTTTCTGATTCAAAATCGTAAGTTTCAACGACTGAAACTAAAAATGTATTATGCCCTTGTGCGGGGTTCAACTACTCCGCGAATCGCGAGGCAATCGAGCAGCCCGACAGGGCTTGGCAGGTGCGTGCTCCTGCAAATTTCCGGGTCTTGTGATCATTTCCTTCTTTTCTTCACATAAAATTTACCTTTCCTTGGATTGTTCCGTGCATGGCTTTTTTCCCCCTTGAGGAGATCATTGTACGTAAAGATCACGGCTTTAGGTAAAAGTCTTGATTTTAGTAGTGTAATAAAGTATACCAATAAGATTGTCAAAAAATAAATAAAATACACCAATAATACCAATAAAAACGTTACAACAAGAATGAACGAAAATAAATTGGGTAAAGTAAGTGCCTATAAAACAAAAGACAATGTAATTATAATCTCTTTAATTAATCAAGTGCACAGAAAATGTCGGTACATGTAATGCAAAAATAGTCATAGTTATTTTTGCTAAAAATAACCGTATCTGAAATTAAACAGCAACGATAACTCGAAAATGGCACATACAGAAACCATTAGCATATTCTCATGAGTCTCCAGCGTGGAGAATCAAGATAAGATATGCCCATTAGCATATTCTCATGAGTCTCCAGCGTGGAGAATCGAGATAAGATATGCGTCAATTCTTGTGATATTTTCATCCACCACTTAGCTAGTTCCTAGTTCACAAACCGGCACTGCTTTCTGATCTCCCCGTTGGCCCTGGTCTTGACTTCGATACTGCCCATCCTCACCATGGCCGCCTTGAACTTTTGCTCCCACCGCCCAGGGATCCAGGCGTTGAGGAGCACTTGTGCCCCAGTCTCCGACGAACGGAGTGCGGCGTCCGACTTGAACAATTCTTTTTTATCGAGCACGTTCCTGTAATACTGGTTGTCTAGGTCCCCAGGGGTCCTCAAGTCCTGCACCACCACGGGGTCACCAGTGCGGTTGCATTTTACCTGCACAGATGCAGCGAGCGTGGCGTCCATGGCCGAGGGGTCCGAGGGGTTGGGCGGGAGGCGGTCCGAGAAGGACGAGCAGTGGGAGATCCCGACGCTGTGTGCGCCGGAGAGGGTGACCATCTCGTCGACGGTGAGCCCTTTGGAGGCGAACATGTCCTTGAGCATCTGGAGGGTGGCGAAGGGCGGAGGCAGGTTGGAGAGGGTCTCGCTGGCGAGGGACACGTTCCCGTCGTAGCGGCCGGCTGGCATGTCGAAGTACGCCTTCCCGTTGCTGAGGAAGAAAGTGGCGTCGCAGCCAGCGAAAGCGACGATGTCCGCACACGAGACGACTCCGGGGCAGGCCTCCTCGAGCGCCGCCTTTGCCGCGTCGATCACCTCGAAGCCGCGCAGGCTCGGGAAGTTGGGGATGCCGAGCTTCTCTGGCTGAGCGTTGGCCGGCGTCGTGTCGAGGAGGACCGATGCGTCGCACCCCTGCACAACAAAAGAACTATGCTCGTCACGTCCGGTGACATCACAATCACATAGTTATATGTATATAAGAGTGCGTACGTAGCGACAGTTTTGCATGTTTACATACCCTGACGAAGTACATTGTTATATGTATATAAGAGTGCGTACGTAGCGACAGTTTTGCATGTTTACATACCCTGACGAAGCAGTCGTGGAAGAAGAGGCCGATGAGCCCGGCGCCGATGCCGCGGTTGGCGTACACCGCCTTCCTCACGAGCCCTGCTCCAGTGCTCCCCCTAACCTAATTTTGAAGGAGTATTTTTGTCCCCGCGAATTTGTTTTTTTTTTCCTGGCTTGCCGCAGCCCAGATCCAAGCCTTGTCTAGCCATCGCACACACATGGCGGGAGCAGCACCGAGGTTCTGGACTGCAGGGCATCTTGAATTCGCTGGGAGCTTTACAGCGCCAGCTTGAGCCCTGTGGAGCCAGAGAGTTTGGCAGCTTAACAAGAACGGTTCGCAATCTTCAGCGACGCCTAGATAAGCTGCGTCATCAATCAGTGGGACGAGGTCCATCAGATGAAGAGAGAAGCATAATGAAGCAATTGAGAGAAGCCATGCAGGCTCGAAGAAACCTGGTTGAGGCAACGATCCCGAGTTCCGTGGTTACGTGATGGCGATCGAAACACGGCTTATTTTCAAGCACAAGCAAGGCAGAGGAAACGGATTAACCGGATAGTTGGCCTGAGAAGGGCGGATGGTTCTACTTGTGCTAATGAAGAGGAAGACAAGGCAGAGATTCAGGCCTTCTATCAGTCGCTGTATGCAACGCAAGGTGTGGGTGACACTGAAGTGTTATTAGCGCATGTTCCAAACCGGGTCACACCGGAGATGAATGAGCTCCTGTGTAAACCGTACGAACCTCAAGAAGTTCACAGAGCTTTATTTCAAATGGCGCCGTCCAAGGCGCCGGGTGTGGATGGTTTCACGGCAGGCTTTTTCCAGCGCCATTGGCAGTTGCTCAAAGATGATGTAACCCAAGCGGTGTTGGCTTTTCTCAATGGAGGCGAACTTCCGATGGGGCTCAATGACACGTCGATCACGTTGATCCCTAAGGTACGCCACCCCCAGAACATCTCACAGTATCGTCCTATATCACTTTGTCCCATGCTTTACAAGCTGGCAGTCAAGGTTATTGCCAACAGATTACGCATGTGTTTGGATGATATAATTAGTGAGGAACAGAGTGCTTTCGTCCCAGGTCGGTTGATCACTGACAATGTGGTGGTGGCATTTGAAAGTGTTCACACTATGAGGAGACGGAAGAAAGGAAAGAATTACACTTGTGCAGTTAAGCTTGACATGATGAAGGCTTACGACAGAGTAGAGTGGCATTTCTTGCAAGCAATGCTCTTGAAGTTGGGTTTTGATGCTAATCTGGTAAGACTAATCATGAAGTGTGTCACATCGGTGCGGTTTTCTGTACGTGTTAATGGAGAACTACAGCCTTATTTCAACCCTTCCAGAGGTCTTCGGCAGGGATGCCCGGTATCCCCTTACTTGTTCCTGTTATGTGCTGAAGGCCTCACGGCGCTCTTGAAGTCCTACGGTACCTTCATTGATAGAGGTATTAGAGTGAGCTTCAGAGCACCTTGGGTGAGTCATCTTTTGTTCGCAGATGATAGTCTCATCTTCATCAAGGCGAATGAGGAAAGTGCAGTTAGGCTGAATGAGATTTTACAAATTTATAGTGATGCTACCGGCCAAAGTGTAAACAGGAGCAAGAGCTCCATCTTTTTCAGTCCTAATACACCTGCAGATGTCAGGCAGGTTCTGAAGCAACTCCTTGGGGTGCAAGTTGAAGCTTTTTCTGAACGCTACCTCGGCTTACCGACTGCTGTGGGAAAGATAGACAGTGGAACTTTTGAATATATAGGCGATCGGGCTCGAGGCAGTATGCAAGGCTGGGCGGAACGACTGTTCGCATGTGCAGGAAGAGAGACTTTACTGAAAACTATTGTGCAAGCGATTCCGACGTTCAGCATGAGTTGTTTCCTCTTAACAAAGAAGGTGTGCAAGGGTTTAACTTCAAATATGGCAAAGTTTTGGTGCGGGAGCTCCATTGATCGGAAATCCCTCCACTGGATTGCATGGGACAAGCTGGCTACACCTAAATGCAAAGGTGGAATGGGCTTTCGAGAGTTCCGGTTATTTAACCTTGCACTGCTAGGGAAGCATGGGTGGCGCTTCTTGATGAATCCAGAATCCCTGTGTGCTAGGGTTATGAAGGGCAGATACTTCCCCGACTCAGAATATTTACAAGCTTCGGCACCCAAGTCCTCGTCTGCTATTTGGAGGGCGATCATTGCAGGGCGTGAAGCGTTGCAATTGGGGCTACTGAAGCGAGTCGGTGCAGGAACTTCCATATCGGTCTGGGAAGATAAGTGGATTCCGTCCACTCTTACTATGACTCCAATGCTACGACCAGCCAACACGGCTGTTCACATGGTCAGTGACTTGATTGATACACGCACATTGACGTGGCGACGGGAGCTGGTTAGAGATACTTTTATCGCACCAGACGCAACAGCTCTCTTAAACATCCCGCTGCGGCGTGGGGGTGGCGACGACTTCATTGCATGGGCACATGAGAATTCAGGCATTTACTCTGTTAAATCGGCGTACCGAGCTCTAGTGAATCACAAAGAGCGATTGGCTCTAGATGAGGGGCATGCTACCGGCACTTCAGGTGATCAACAACAGGTGTGGAATGCAGTTTGGAAACTCAAAGTTGTTCCTAAGGTCAGGGTTCTCTGGTGGCGTGTACTGAGGGGCATCCTGCCAGATGAGTGCACCCTCAAGTTTCGCCACATGAGAACTATCAGCACATGCAAGATATGTCTTGCTATGGACGAGGATATGGAGCATGCACTATTGCATTGCTCGCATGCACGTAGGTTCTGGGAGGAGGCACGACTGCTGTTTGATGTTCATCTACCGCGTCTCCACCCGCAAACGTGGACTAGAGACATTGTCTGTGACTCTCGATTCTCGGACAGAGAGAGGGCGATCTTCGTGACTGTTATGTGGGCTATATGGATGTCACGCAACCGTCTCACACATGATCGGGACGGATGGGATCCTGCAGCTTCTGTCAGGAGGATCCGCGAGGACTTAGCCATTCTCGAGCTTCCTCGGCAGCTCACTTCTACGTTGCCAGGCTATGGCTGGAAGCCCCCCGACGACATGCATATAAAGATAAATACAGATGCAGCAGTCCATCTTGATGATGGGAATGCAGGGCTGGGAGGTGTTGCTCGTTCTTCATCGGGCTTCAAGGGTGCATGGTGTAAGCCAGTTCCAGGTGTCACAGACCCTCTAATTGCGGAGGCTCTTGCGCTGAAGGAAGGAGTGATATTTGCTACACTTCGAGGCTACACGCATGTGATCATGGAGACCGACTGTCTAGAGGCAGTTAACCTCTGGAATTCTCGCTATACCGGTCGCTCGGTGATAGCACCTATCCTGTTAGAAATTGGAGATCTAGCTCCTAGTTTTATTTCTTTTTCTATTCAACATGTAATAAGAACAGCAAACGGTCCTGCACATCTCTGTGCTAAGCGTGGTTTGACGCTTACAGTGACTGAGAGCTGGATAGACTCTACTCCTAGCTTCCTGATCAGTAGCCTATTAGCGGACTGTTCAGCGAATGCTTTTGTTGAATAAAGCTCTCACAAGTTCCATGCAAAAAAAGCCTTGTCTAGCCCTGTATAATCCAGACCGTATACGTACTGTACCCTGGTCCGAAAAAAAAACATCACATGACCCCACGTCCACGTAAGACCTGCCGAATCCAATCATTCACACGAGCAGCTCCATCAATCTCGCGAGCATTGACGCAGCTCCATAAGTCACGTAGTAGATATCCACCGGCGGCTATCTCGTCGCCGGCGATCTCGTCGGACAGCGGGCGCGACAACGTCGTGAATCTCCAACAATCGTGCACAGGTACCGCATCCCGCGCCCCCCTCTAGTCTCGCTCGCGGCAACATCGAACGAACTGCCGCCGCGCCAGTGGCAGTGGTTAACCTAGCGGAGCGGGTAACCTAGCTACCCGGCGGCGCATGCGATCGTGCATCTTGTTCCGGTAGTGCTGCTCCTCGTGATCTGGGTTCACGTAGCATCGGTTGCCGTCGGCTGTGCGCACCACCAGTATCGTTATTTGATGTGGTGGCTAACCTAGGTATCCGGCGGCAGAGGTAATCACAGATCTAGCTAGGTTTTGAGATCGTGCAGTTCCTCGCGATTGAAAGTGATCACGACGGGTGCCGTGGCCATCTTCCTTGATAAGTTTGGCAGATCTGAACGGCCTCGGTTGCGGTTGTTTACATAACATCCATGATCGTGTGCTATGTGTTTTATATTTCATCATTGATAATGTTTGCACATGTGATGATACATAATATTGGTTGTAGGAAATGGCGGACGAGGAGTTAACTGATATCATGGTAGACATGGAGTTTGGAGAACTGATGAAAGATTGGATAGAAGATTGGTCAGATGATGAAAATTCAGATCGTGAAGATCGGTCAGAGAATGGGAACGAATGGGACGATCTTAATGTGAGTGGCATTGTCATGTTGTAATTTTTTGGTGGCATCCGACAACATTAAATCTTTGTGTTGAAAATTTATAGATCGATGAGCTTGATGATGATCAGGAAAACAACTCGGAGCTCTCGAATGAAGATTACATTAGTCAGGTACGTAAGTGAAAAAATTTGTTGGCATGCAAATTGAATTTCTTCTGGAATATTATATGATAAGTAATTATGTATTTGTGTTGTATTTTTCAGTTCATTTCTGAATGTCATAATGCGTACGACTATTACGGTGAATCCGACGCGGAGATAGGCCTTAACGATGAATCATTAGATGCACCTGGTTCTGGGGAGTCCGAGTCGTCGGTCATCATGAGTGAGGTATGTGTGTAATCAATGTTCTATGGAAGTAAGTAATGTTAAACCATAGAAATCTGTTTTCATGGCTGTGATTTGATTGTGTAGGTGACACAAGATGCTGGTGCAAAGAATGTCCAAGATACTGCCAGTGCAGATGATAAGAGGGATATGTTCATGCAGATAATGGAAATGACCTTTACGTCTCACGATGCTGCGTATGATTTCTACAACAGCTATGCTAGAGATAATGGTTTCAGCATTAGAAAGAATAAGGTCAGGTATAGCAAAACAGAGTCACGTCATATGCGTTATAGGCGGTTTGTTTGTTCAAGACAAGGGAAACGTGACAGCAAGTTGCTAACCGAGGAAGGACACAGCCGTAGGCTCAGAGCCAAGACACGCTGCTTTTGCGAAGCGCACCTGACCATCAAGCTTGACCAAAAGAGTGGGGTTTGGTATGTTGAAAGTTTTGAGGACAAGCATAGCCATATGTTGGCAGGACCGGACGAGGTACCTTTTCTTTGGTCCCACAGAAAAATCAAAGAGTACCAGAAGCATGAGATAATGTCCATGGGAGCTGCAGGGATTAGAATTCACGACATGATGGATTGCTTCATCAGCAAGCATGTATGGTACGGCGGTGTTGGTTTTACCAGGCGTGAAATATACAACCTTTGCGCCAAGGAGAAGAGGAAGCTGCTTTCAAAAGGTGATGCTGCCACAGCCATAGGCATCATGGCCAGTAGGAAACAGAGGGATCCTAGCTTCTTTTTCGAGTACAGGCTAGATAAGGAAGGACATTTGAATAGGATGTTCTGGTGCGACTCCCAGTCTCGTCATGACTATGAGGGCTTCGGCGATGTGCTTGTATTTGATAGCACGTACAAGATGAACCGCTATGGTATGCCATTCATACCTTTTGTTGGTCTTAACAATCACCGGAAGACCACTGTTTTTGGTTGTGCCATAGTTTCGGACGAGACCGAGGAGACATACATGTGGCTTCTGCAGACTTTTTTGAGGTCCATGTGTCAAAAGATGCCTAGGAGTGTTATCACAGATGCCGACGCTGCGATGATCAAGGCAATTCACGATGTCTTGCCAGACGTGTGGCACTGTATATGTACGTGGCACATAGAGAAAAATATGAAGATTCACCTCAGTCACAAGTCCTTGAAGGAGTTCTGAACTCTTCTGTACTACAGCACGTCCACGGCAATGTTTGAGGAGAGATGGCACGCATTTTCCAAAAAATGGCAGTTGAAAAAAACTGTAACATGGTTGAGGCGGATGTATAAGAAGAGGAGACTGTGGGCCACGGCATATCTGACAGAGGGGTTTTGGCTTGGCATGAAAAGCAACCAGCGGAGTGAAAGCCTGAACTCATGCCTTCACCTCCACCTAGACGGTGAAATGACCCTGGTGGATATAATTTTGCACTATGAGAACGCCATTGTGCGTATCCGTGAAAACGAGGCGCGAGATGACTGCACGGCCTCACAGAGTTTACCGGTGCCAGTTACTAGCTCGAGGGAACTTGAGATAGTTGCTTCTCACGTCTTCACTCCAGCAAACTTCTATATGTTGCAGCATGATCTTAGAAAAATTGACGGCATGGAGATTGTAGAAATTAAGCTGGGAGACGGATCACAGCAGTACATCGTGGCCTGGAAGAATAACCGGAAGCGCCGTTTTTGGGTGGAGTATACACTAGTAAATTCCGCAGAAACTATAAGGTGCAGCTGCAGAAGAATGATTCGAAAGGGTCTACCTTGCAAGCACATATTCCATGTACTGAAGCACTTGAACATATCTGAAATACCAAAGTGTTTAGTTCTTATTCGGTTCACGAAAGAAGCAAGGTTGGGACTGCCCGCGAGGCGCACAAGTGATTTGTTGGGATTTGGTTGGACTGGGGCCGGGGAAAGAATGAAATATAGCCAGGTCAGTGTGTTAGCGTCTGAAGCTATGCATGCGGCATGCAAACACCCTGCTTTGTGGGATCAGTTACAGGAGAGTTTGAAGGCTGTGATAGCTAAGAGTCATGAGTATGATCTGCTACAGGAAAATTTATTGAAGCAAACAAATGACATCAGTAAGTGTGATGTTGAATATGTGGACGATGGTGAAGGCAACATGATTGAGGTTAAAGATCCTATGAAAGTGTCAAGCAAAGGTGCAACAAAGGCAGATGAGAGCTGCCCTGTCTCGAAAAATGGTAGACCACTCTCGGTTGATGAGTAGAAAACCCGGTGCGGCGCTTGCAAATTGGTAGGACACACTAGACGTAGCAAGAAATGCAAACTAAATCAGAAGTAAGTGTTTGTATGCATTGTGGATTATTAAAGTTTGTATCATTCATTAACTTAGCTTGTCTTCTATCAGGTGCAGAAAAGTGGAGAAGGAACAAGAGTAGAACACTTGCTTCAATTATTTACTGTGTTAATCGGCCGGCTCATACTTTGGCTAAGGTAGCTGTAGGCGCTTGTGTTTCTTTGGTTTGCAGGCTTTGGCCCCCTGATTGTATCCTTAGTGTATTAGCAGACGAGATCCCAGTCTTTGTTTAAATAAAGTAAGATGTTTCCCTGTAAAAAAAATCAAAAAAATTCTTTACTGTGTAATGACCGGGGTGGGAGGTAGAAAGAATATTATTGTACATTTCCCCTGCCCACGTCCTAAATGCCATTAAATAAGTAACTGTACCACTCTCCCCCCACCACACACTCACCCACCTCCCGCGGGCGCTGGTTCGAACTCCCCTCTTATCCCCACCTACAGTAGATCGAGAATACCCTCGCCGGCGACCGCTGCAGCCGCCTCCATGGAGAGAAGCCTCGGCTGTCAGAGAGCGATGATGGACCTCGTCGACGATGACGAGGGGTGGCGCGCGCAGTTAACGGAGGTGTGCGGCTGGTTCCCCAGCACGGAGATGTTGGTCAACCACGCGCGTGGCCTCGTCAAAGTCCTCACCGACGCCGAGAGGAAGTGCGCCTTCCCCTACGGCTGCAGCGTCCCGCCGGCTGTCCTACTCGTGTGGGCAATGCGAGAGGCCACGCTGAGCGACTCCCATATTTAGCACGCAAGGTGGTGGATGTACCGCTCCACCACCATGACGCTGCGGCCAGATTCAGCACGCGTCGCGTCAAGGGCGGACCGCATCGACGTCGAGCTCGCTGTCCCTGCGCCCGTCAGCCCGGACTACCAGGTCCGCCATGTGTCGAAGCCAGTGCTGCCGTTGGGCTCTGACATCGTGGAGGACGACGTGGAGGAGGTACTGGTCATCCCTGATGACCATGAGGAGGGCGAGGAGAACGCTATGAAGATGGTAGTGCCGGTCGCCGTCGACGGTGGCAAGACAATGCCCATCGACGTCGAGCTCCTTCCCCCCCTCCCTGACATAGTGAAGGTGGAAGAAGAGGAGGTGGCTCAGGATCAGGTGGCGTAGCTGTCCAACACAACGGTGGTCAAGAAGAAGGCTTCTCCGTGTGTGGTGCGCCGCTCACGCCGCCTCAAATTTCTGAAGAAGTGAAGATGGGCACAGTTGCTGAAGGAGGAGGAAGTTGCTGGTTATCTTAAGTTAGGTATGATGTTATATGTTTCACCATATAAGTTAACATTATTTTGGGTTTGATGTTGGTTAGGTATGCTTTTATATGTAAGCATATAAGTTATGCAATCGGTACGGTTTGATCGGGTTCTTTGTGGCTGAAGAACTGAATATCTACTGCTCACCCGAAGTGCCAAGTTCAGTTAAATTTCTGATTATTGAATATGTATTGTTGCTTTGCTTCAGTGTTGCATGGAAGCTGCTAGATGTTGCTCCTATGTTGCAACAAGACAATGAACTAGTCTGCTACATAAATCAGTAGTGTTGCTAGGTGATGTGCCCATGTGCATCACATACCAAATATAGAACATGCCAAAAGTGCATTGTCTGTCAAATACAGGACATGCCAAAAGTGCATTGTCTGCCAAATATAGAACATGCCAAAAGTGCACTGTCTACCAATCATGATGGCCCCATGTTATTTATGCTGCAATATCTGTTACACTTTGCCCATAAACTGAATAGCAAATAATTCAGCATCATTTCATCATGTCAGTTACAATGATGTCAATAACTTTGTGAACAATCTACTTGCTAACTATGACAGCAATCATAATGGCAAGCAGGCCAAGATACAGAAGACCTCCAAATCCTAAAATCCTATCCCTATAGAGCAATATCTCCTTGTGCATCTTAACCATTGCCCTCTTTTCTTTCTCATTCCTTTTAATTTCAACTTCATATTCTGTAATCTTAGTCTCCAGTTTCTTTTTCTTCATGGCAAGATACTTAATGACTAACTTTGCTTTGCTATCCCACTCCCCATCAACCCATTCAACATACTCAGAAGTGATATCATCCTAAATAAATCATGAGCAATTCAAGTCATTTTATAACTGAACTTGTCGCTGCAAGCGTTAAACACTGAACTTTTTTGCAGCTTGACCGCAATAGCAGTACTAGTTTGAAGATCATGCTCAGTAGACTAACCTGAAACACACATCCCCCGAGTGCGCTGCCAAAATTGTCTGCATCTATGCAGACATGGCCACTAGGAGTTTCCTGATGACCACATAGATGGAGCTTGTCATGGCCACAGGTGATGAATTATGGGCGATAATGATGGGATGTAAAGAACAACGGTAAAGAACTTACCTTTTTGCCACCAAAGTGTAGCACTGAAGAAACCCTAGCCGTGGGTTCTCCCGCCCCGCCGCCGCCCACGAAACCCCCGTCCCCTGTTCCACTAGATCCGCCGCCGCTGCCTCCTGTGCCACTGAATCCGGCCCACCTTCTTGCAGGACCTAGGGTTCGACCTAACTTGTGGTCGCCACCTCTCTTCTCGCCGCAGCCACCGCCGTCGGATGCCCAGCTCGCTGTCATGCTTTCGCCGTTGAGATTTGGAGGCGCAAATAGAGAGGGAGGGCTAGGGATTTGGAAAGGGAAACGAGAAAAGGGGAAAGATCGATGTGAACCTGGCAAAATGGGATGGTGTAGCGCTGCCGGGAAGATAGCCCGCCTGTGGGGCCCCTCACGTGGTTAGATGGGTCGTGCCTGGCATTATGGTGAGTACAGAAAAAGTTAATTATACATATAATAAAAAAACGACGGGTTTGTAAAACAAACTAGAAAAACATGATGCCTGATAACACGCGATAGAGCCAACGAGCTGACATGACTAATTTTGATGAGTGTAATATTACATTTTGGCTCGATATATTTACTTATCTACCATGACTACTTTTCATAATAATGTGATGAGGGGGAATTACTAGGAGATTATGCAAGATGATGACATGCAGATAGCTAAGGCAGAATGCTAAGCTAGGTAGAGTTTTAAAAAAAGTTAAGATTGTGAAAATTTTAATATGAAGCTTACGAGAGCAGTTGAAGTGAAAAATAGACTATTATAAAAAATTGGAGAAGGAGAAAAATATTAAGCAAGAACACTTGATAAGTGAAGCCGTGAAAAATAAAATTATAAAAAATTGGAGAAGGAGAAAAATATTAAGCAAGAATAATTGATAAATGAAGCCAAAACTTTATTGGTACGACCAAATTGTCTTCTCCGGGCGAATTTTATGACCGAATTGTCTTGTACGAGCGAATTGTCTGACAGACACATACACATGCATGTGCCCTGTTTATTACATAAAAATGATAGAACCCCTAAGATAATCATGCCATCGAAACCTTCGACCGGACTAAATCCAAACCACTAAAACTTCAATCTTGCATGCCGCATGAATTCTTCAAGCGCGCCTTTTGCTTGCAATTTCACGAATTTTGTTCTTCACACACTCCTTCGAGTTTGAAGGTGACATAATCAACTCTGCGACGAAACGTCTTCTCCTTGCATCAACGGTGGCCTGCAAAAATGACATAAAGGTTACATGAACCGAAGTTGCTACACCACCATAGTAGCTAGTCTACAAACGAAAATAACATCATACCTGTGTAAATTTGCGGGTGATTTTTTCCCCGTCCCAATGTTCTAGATATTCTGTGCCAAAAAGGCCACAAGAGTTCCTGGTACATATGCAAACATTAGCGGTGGGCAATACAAACATGTGTGTTGTTGTTTGATTGTGCATGATGTCCTATTAACTCACCCATCCTCTTGCTGGGGTATGTCATACTCCTTGATAGGCCACTTACTTACGTCCGGATATTTCCCTGGTGTAATAAGATTTTCCTGACGCATATCGTGTGCTATAGCCATTCGCTATAAAGAGGATAGTGTTAAAGAACAATCATAAACAATATGTAAGAGCAATGGTACAAATGTTGGTTACATTACCAGTGCTTTAACAGTCCTCTCAGTCAGGTCTAGAGGATAGAGCGAATCGAGAGCTTGGAATTTTTTCTTGATCATGTGCATGACCACGGTCATCCAGTGGCTATTGTCGATATTCAACGCGATATACGTCTACAGTGCAAAAAAACCATTACGGATCAAAAGAAATACTTGATGAACTATCCTGTAGTGATGAATCACAAACATTACGTACCTTATCACACACAGTATACTCTTTCGTGACTCTATTAACTTCCCCAACTTTGGTCAGAGCACTATCCATGTTGCAGCTCGATGGCAATGGATCGTCATGTGCGATAGCACGATCTACAAGGAATTTGGACCTCCACGCTGGACAGAGGTAACAATCATGACCAACACGCAGCTCCAAATGTCCCATATAAGCATCAATAACCTGCATAGAATATCTGCGCATTACATGTTGAGAGTTGAGACATAGATTTTTGAGCATTTTAAAAACAGGACATGCAAGTAGTACTTACATCGTCCAACAGCCATCTATGAGCTAGTACCGGTAGAATCCTTTCGGAAGTCAGAGTTATGCCACGTCCTTCACTATAGTAATTTTTTTGTTCTTGTTCTTCTCAGTGCTAGCAGCTAACTCGACAAATGAAACAGCTGCATCAATTATTTCCGGCATCAACTCATCTGCCACAACCTCCGGCTTGTTCGAAAATAGAGCTGCATGAAATAATATGAACGTCAACAATGGTGATCATATGCATTTGTAGTAAATAAAAAAAATTAAGAATGTTAGTTATGATACCTCTAGTAGCAGTACTAGTACCAGAGGTTCTCTGACCACGGCTGGTACGCCTGCCGGGCTTGTCAAGTGCGTAGGGGGATTCAAATTTCTTGGAAACGGTCCGCTTCCGCTTACCGGACATAACCTCCTCATCCTTATCGATTGTTGCACCCTTTTTTCCATTCGCCTTAGCCATTAACTTGCTGACAGAAGATGGACAAATGTCTATGTCCGATGAAGGTGCTAGAGTAGAAGTACCAACCACCCAAGGGTTTTCCGGTGTACCCCCACATACATCATTACACTTAACAGGTGAAGCTTCCTTGTGTCCATTCAGCTTCGGTGGGGTTTTCTGTTTCACAAACTAAATCGTGTGAACATTTCTGGACGAAAAAAATTAAACGAGAAAATTATAGACAAAGAGATAAATACATAGTACCTCAGGTACGGTTTTATGGTCGGGAAGCACTATATCAGGCTACGTCATGTCAATGATCGGCTGTCCATCACTGTCCATGTCTTCCTTGTACACGAATTCCTTCTTTTCATATGGACCATTCTCGAACGAATCCACTTCGTCCGGATCATTCTCCGCGGATGGCACGACAGCAGCCGGCTTATACATGACACCTTCTTTGTTCAACTTCTCCAACAACCTCTGCAATAGAAATATAAACTTAATAATGGTAGGATGGTTTAAAACAGCAAACATACTATAAACTACAAAGTTTGGGTGTGATACCTCAGCAACTTGATCAGGGATTTGCCTCATCTTGGTGTGTATGAAGTCCATGCACCGCTTCATTAGAAGCTCCATCAAATCTTCCGACAATCGGCTGTCGTCGACTTCTTTGCGTTTCCAGTTGCAGGCTTCGTTTTTGGCTTCATGGTAGGCACATTATTTGGGATGTTGGGCTCCTGAGCCCTATACTCCTGGGTGATATTATTTTCGATCTGCATGCGATATTGAAGTACATGTGATGAATAAAAAATAAATAGTATTAAGTTACAAAACATTTAAGAAAGACGAAGCATAATGACTTACCCTTACGTTACCACGGCCGCGCCCATTATCATAGTCGAGCCTATCTCTCCTAGTGGCTGCACCTTCTGTCCAGTTCCTCATAAGAGGTTGTATGGACAAGTTGGGATTATAGGCGCATTCGCCTTCGACCGGTTGCACCTTCTCCCAGTAGAAGTACTACAAAAAAATATAAGGATTTAGAGTTAGTAAAATACATCACATAAAATTGCAATGATATGATAATTGACATTATGCAACAGGTCTGATATGTGTACCTGCAAGAGAGCCAAATTGCCTTTCGGCCATTGGCGGAGGTGTTTGCCTTTCTTCACTATGCGAAGGCAATCAAGGAGAACACGCATGGTGAAGGCATTCCAGTTAATCTTTGAAATACGTTTCACATCGTAGACCAAAGTGTAGTACTGCTTTGGCACAATCTTGCTCGACATGGGAGCAATAATTGTTCCTAACAAGACCAACACTACTTTGCGAAGGAAATCGTCGTCGGTGGCTTTACTTTTAATTATGTCCTCAATGAGATTATCTATCACTATGTTTTCTGATGTCTTACTAAGAAATTGTGGCGGCACCTGCTCCTTCATGTCCTCGCCTTCTTTAGTCAGAATGTCCGAAGCGGACAATCCTTGGTTTTCGAGGTTAAAGATGCACTCGACGTCGACCGCACCGAGAGTCACCTCCCCAACCTGCTCTTGTATAATGAATCTGCCCGTGCTGGCCTGAAAATTCTCAATCATATACCTAATCAGCAGGGTACACATCTTAATAGATGGTATTTGCAGCATGCTGTGCAATGATGTATCAGCCACTCTAGCGCGTTGACCGCTCGATAGATCCGCAACAAGCTTGCACCATTTCTCAACTGCGCATACTATTTCTCCATTCAGCTCGTCCATCCTGTTGAAAGAAAATATATAACTTCGTGACATTAGCTAACACTAAAGAAAAAATAACAATATGCATGCAAAAATATAAAACTTTCTAGCAGCAGCTAACACTAATGCAAAAATAACACTAATGGAAATACAAAACTATCACCATGTATACTGCAACATGCAGCCAAGTGTGTGCTGACATGAGGAAATAAAAAAATAACTACAATTGGTAATTGAATTTACTTGCATCTGATCAAGTTCTTTGAGTATCATATAAATTATATAATCAATAAATTTAATATGGTAAACTGTTCCTTATTCGTCTAGTTGTCTTACTAACAGGGTGACAAATTGTTCAGCTGTAAATAAACTAGAGTCTATAGCAATGGTACCTATTTGAGGTTCATCAACATCTAATGTTAATAACTCTTTAATGTTCTATGTGCACAACAATATAATTGGATCGTGTGACAAAAATATAATTGGATCTTGTGACAAAAAATGTATTGCATCATGCTTCTCGAGAAACAACATCTTATTCTACCATGCTATGAAAGAACCAAAGAATGTTTTCATCTACGCCATCTGGTCAGAACGCATCTAGTCGAGTTCATACTAGTTGAAAATATGTGGTAAACCTAAGTCCATCAAAGCAACGAGACGGGGGAAGTAGCTTGCTATGAAGGCGCGAGGGAAGGAGGACAATTTACTTGATCAGTCGACGGAGATGAAATAAGTCGGCGATGCGTTCTCGACGTAGCTCGTCGAGGTCGGCATGCACGTGCGGATGACCTTGATCTTCTCGGGGTTTTTGTGGCGTGTGGGATGCGGCGGACGGAGCTGTCGACGCCTCGCTGGCAGGAGTCGATCTAGTCGACGACATGTGCGAGGAGGAGGAGATTATATACGAGGTCGACGCCTAGGTCGTCGTAACTTCCCTGTGGCCAATCTCGCGATCTATATTTTCCTCCGTTGAAGCGAGGCTGAACGTGCTCCTCAATCGTAGGGATTAGGAACATATGGATTAGCACGATCCCAGAATTGTGTAACAGAATGGCAAATACCCCCGTGATCGACGTGCGTGGAAAGCGCAGCATTGTGGGCTCCACAATATGGATCCGACACTTATTTGCGGTCTGGGCCGGCCCACCTACCTGCATTGTTTCTTCCCTCAAAATAAATATCATTGGTTCATCCCTAAAAAAACTCTTTGTGACACGTATTAGTTATTGTATACTTGTATATGTTCAACAATCTTTCTACTCCTAATGGACGAATTGGTTGAATAGTCCCCCCCACTTTCAACCGGTTTATTTTCAACCGGTTTTGTCCCATCAAATTACCCCCACCCCACGCCGACCCACCGAACCCCGCCCACCCACCGAACCCCATCAACAGCGCCCTACCGCCGATCAGGATTTCCCTGACGCCGATCCCCATACCCCATACCCCGCCGACGATCCCCATACCCGCGGCAGATCAGATCTGCGCACTCCACAGCGCCACCGCCGCGGAACGACTCGACACGTTTCTGGATCGCTGGCAGTTTCAGGATCGCCCTGACGCCGATCCCCATACCCCATACCCTGCCGTCGATCCCCATACCCGCGGCAGATCAGATCTGCGCACTCCACAGCGCCGCCGCCGCGGAACGACTCAACAGGGTCGCCGCCACGTTTCTGGATCGCTGGCAGTTTTTAGATCGCGCGCCACCGCGCGGAACGTGCGATCAGCGATGCTGTACGGTTTCAACCCCCACGTATGTTTACGTGTACAGATCATGAAGGTCCTGATGGACTCGTGTTCAAACTAAAACTGCACTTCATTTTCCACCTCCGCCGCCGGCCGCTACAGTCAATTTATGTGCACTTCATTTTAGCACTGCAAATCATCCATACAAGTGTCTCTAGCATCACTCTGTGGTCACAGGAGAGCTCTGATTGTCAGATCCCACCACTACTCAAAAGTTCTCTAGAGGAACAAGGGCTGAAAGATCACATGAGTAGTAGTTCTGTCAAAAAATCCTCTCTAGCATTGCTAAGGTTCAACAGTAAGAAATCTGACAGAACAAGCAAAAAGAAGAGCCATGGGTATTTCTCTGTTGGATTGTGAAATCCTTTTGACCGAAAAACATACAAACATGCATCAAGCTATTCCCAGTGACACCCGCATAGTACAAAGCCTTTAGCTAACTGTAAAAAGGGAAAAACAACATGAGTAGAGACTAGAAAATTAGTGTTACCTGAGATAGATACATGCATCAAAGCTATTTACTGTGACACATACACATTAAAAACCCAGTAAGCTCACTGTAAAACTGGGAGCAGCAAACAACTTAAAAAGGCAAAGATCAAAATTACTATAGCCTTGCAGGATAATTACAGTTCTTATTGCTCTGTAAATAATAAATAAGATGCACTATAAAAACACAACAGTAGTTTAGTATGGAGCAGCAAACAACTTGAAAACTATGGTTCAAAATTACTGTAGTTTCGCATTAGAATTACAGTTCTTGTTGCACTGTAAATAACACAGAAGATGCACTGTAAACAAACAACAGTAGTTTAGTATCCAGCAGCAAACAGACATGGTTCAAAATTACTATAGCTTCGCAGAAAAACTACATTTCGTGGCCTAAAAAAATACAGGAAAATGCAAAGTAGCAAGGTCTGTTCGACATGTCTTTCTATTTTCATATATATAGCAAGACTAATAAATCTGTAACAACCTGCCCTTATGGACTGAATTTCTATATAGTGGGAAAGGGCCTTTAGTACTGTTGGTATTTCACGTGATTTGCTTGCAGAGTCAGTTTACAAGTTTTTGCGTGATACCTGAGTCTGTTGGACGTGTCTTTTTTTAATAGTTACATATGGGGACTCCACACAGCAAGCCAGCGGAACAGACGACTTCATCACATGTACCTCCAGGTATATGTTCACCTATAAATTGTGCTACACAAGTCAAACATATATATGTTCAACTACATATGTGTTACAGGCCCGATGGAGGGGACAAGTGTTGACGACTCTAACGAAGGGATTATACCCGTAGCCGATGATGTTGACAAAATTTACCCACGTAGTCCAGGTATAAGGTTTACTTTTATCCTTCTTAGTTGGAAAATCATACCTAAAAGACTTGGGCACAACCGATTCTAATGTATCAACATCTTTATTTCTAGGAGTCCATATTACTCCCTCCGAACGGATGGTACTTGAGACCGATGGTGATAGCACATATGATACTCCAGGTATATAACTACCTCCTTGTATGTGTTCAGCTACATATTTAGTTATACATGTCAAACACCATCACAGGAGATGTTGCAGGCCCGATGGAGGGACATCTTGGTGACGATTCTAATGAAGGGGTTATAACTGGAGCCGACGATGTTCACAAGAATTACCCAGGTAGTCCAGGTATTAAGGCTGTGCATATATACTGAGATTGCTTTTATGCTTTTTATGTCATAAATCATACATAACAGACTTGGGCAGAACCCCTTCTAAAAGATCAAGCGTGTGACTTGTAGGAGTCCATATTATTCACTCGGACAGGATGATACTTGAACAGGCCGATTGTGAAAGTACATATGATCATCAACCTTCCCATCTGATTTCGGGTAAGTATTATGTTGCCGAAAGGTTAAGACCATGTGCCTACAACTTTGCCTTGTTTCGGTCCAATATATTGTTATGCTAGCATGCAACATGACAGTTGGCAAGAGAGGCCGCATAATGTTCCATGCCATCCTCAAAGTGATATCAATAATGCAGATCAACCATCCTCTGTGGACCTTGACGAAAAAAGAGAGTTGAAAAAAGCTCGGAGGCGAGCTGCTTATAGAAAGAAAAAAGAGGAGGATACCGTCAAGCAACAAGATGAAAATCTGTCTGCCCTTACGATATCAGGTAAGAATGCTTTATGGGAAGGCACTGCGATGATATTATATATACTAACTCCATTCCAGAGTATAATGTTAAGATCATTTCACATGCAGATATGCGGTATGTGGGTGGGTTACCTCTCGGTGATATCACTAATGTGTGTCAACCAACTACGGTGGACGATGACGATAAAAAAGAGCAACTAAAGTCTCGGAGAAGAGCTGCTTATCGAAAGAAAAAAGAGGAGGCAGACAGCAAGCAAAAAGTTGAAAATCTGACAGCCATTACAATATCAGGTATGGATGTTTATGTTTCAGCAATATGATTACCGTATGTATACTTTCTTAGTGAATAATGTAGGTGACATATGTTTCCGAGACCCCAACCCCATGAATAATTGACCAAGAAAGTGAATAAAAATAATTGACCAATAGTTGACCATTGTGTTATCATACAATTCCTGATCATTTAGATTCAATTCGATATATGGCAGACATAGGACTTTAGAATACATACAGACTTTATGTATGGACACGGAGGGATTCTATAAAAAATAAACCCTAGATAAATAAGTAGCTTCAACCAGCCCTGTTACCTCTCGGTGAACAATGAAGACCCTAAACCCTCCGGGCAGATATGCAAAATGTTCCCCTGTTACCTCTTGATGATACCAACCCAACTACATCCAGCTATACATCATTGTTTAACCTGACCGTGCAGATATATAAATTAAGCGTTTGTGTAGTACATGAAATCTTCTTGAACAATGAAGACCCTAAACCCTTCGTGCAGATATGCAAAATGTGACCCTGCTACCTCTCGGTGATATCACTAATGGGTGTCAACCAATCTCGGTGGACCTTGACAAGAAAAAAGAGCAAATGAAGGCTCGGAGGAGAGCTGCTTATCGAAAGAAAAAAGAGGAGGCAGCCAGCAAGAATCTAGATGAAAAACAGCCTGATAAAGAACACAAGGGTGACTTAACAGACGAGCAAATTGAGCAGAGAAACGCGCGGAGGCGAGCAAGTTATCGGAAAAAAGTGGGTGACGGAGTGATCGATCTTCGAGAAAAAAATCAGAAGTTGCAAGAATGGCGCGTGCAACACCCTAAAACCATGACTGAGGATGAAAGGGGGGAGTCAAGTGCAAAGAGAAAGGCAAAGTATGCTGCAAAGAAAAACACTCCGTGTGCTGAATCGATCGCAATGCCACGTCCAGATCTAACTAGCACATTGTCCAACCCTCACACACATTGTCCGACTCTCACACTTTCAGCCCTCACGTAACAATTCGACAGTGAACTAATATATCATGCTCCTTAGGTCAATGCGGCCCCCACATACATTCGCAACACCGAAACCGATGGTACGTATCCTATCAACCATCATCTTCCATTATGTAATCATTCATGAGATATAAATAATGATGTATAGTGTTGTAGGTGCATACCTAAGCAGAACCTTCGGTGATGGTGCTGTACATGGAGACCGCAGCGAAATCAATGTGTGCCTACAAAATGCCGACCAGCAAACCAGTGATCCAGTAGCAATAGCGGATAACGGAGTGGACGAGCAGAGTCATGAGTCCAGAGCAACGCCTGGGAGGGGAGAGCGAGCTTGCAAGGGTGGTATGGTGGCAAAGAAGCGTCAACAGAAAATTGGCAAGGAAAAAAAAGTACGCATGTACCGCATGGTGAGAGGAATGTTCTACGCGATCGGCGTAATGAAAGGTTTGCAGGTAGGGTGATGACCCCAACCGTCAGGTCCATCTCCATACCAAAAATGAGCTCAACTGGACAACCTACCATAGTGGAACCACACGGTGCCTCGACCTCATCTAGCACGCCGGAGTACACGATCAGAAGTGAAGGTAACACTCCCATCCTTACTCTCCTTGCGTCCCTTGAGACTGAACCCTCATTTATTGGTTTCGCGCCTGAGCAGACGACATGGACGCTTACCTTACTCGTCTCATGAATGATAATGTCAACCCTTATAGCCTCTTTGACAATGAGTATTACCTGTTTGCTGGTGAAGGTATGTACACCCACTTGAGCAACATCCATCGGTTTGAAATATCACACTAATTATAAACCTTGTTTGCAGGCTCAGATACTGATGACATGGAGCATGACGAATTGGAAGACTCAAGTCACAATACCTATGTCGACCATGATCCATTGGACTATGTCTACTCAAACCTCCCTGACCACACACACATCCTGAAGCACACCGCAAATTGTGATCACTGCAAGGCCAAGAAGTTTGTGTCTGAGGCCCCGGGATTCTGCTGTCGCAGTGGGCAGATCGAGCTGAAGCAACCGGAGCCCATCCCGGAGCTAATGAGGCTTTGGTCTAGCATGGATGCGGACTCAAGGAATTTTCGGGAGAACATACGGTTCTTCAGCGGCCACTTCTCGTTCACAACCCTTGGTGTCAGCCTTGATGAAAGCTACACAAACATGAAGTGTGGGGTGTACACGTTCCGGGCGCACGGCACCATCTACCACAACGTTCATTCCTTCGGTCCAACATCACGTCCAGATCATCTACAGTTGTACTTCTACGACGACGACCCAGGCCTAACCCATCGCAAGGCTGCCACCGAGCAATTAGACCAAGATGTCGTGAGAAAGTTAGTGCACATACTCAAGGAAAACCCGTACTCCCAGCAGTTTAGGAGTTTGGGTGCGCACAGGGACAACCTCGACGATTACAGGATAGACCTCAACACTGACCAGAGACTAGACCAACGGAAGTATAATAGACCTCTGTCATCTGAGGTCGCTGCAATTTGGGTGGAGGGCACTGACCTAGCAAAGAGGTTCGATCGTAGGACTACACTTTGTGGGAATGACAACCAGAGGCACAATATACATGTGACGGCTAGCTCATCTGACCCTCTCTCTTACCCACTCTTCTACCCAAGGGGGGAGCTCGGTTGGCACCCGAAACTTCCTAAACGTGATGTACCTTGGCCGGTTGTGCAACAACCAAGAGGTAGAGGTGATGATGATGATGATGATGATGCAGGTAAGCCTTATGCGTATTCTGTTGTTTACATGAATTGTATACTTCTCATATGAATCCTAATGTCTGCGTTACTCATCCATGTGCAAAGGGGAATAGCAGGTTATGCATCTCAGTGAGAGACTACTACTGTTACATGCTCCAGACACGACCTGGGATATTCAATCCCATACTCTGTGGAGCACGATTGCTCCAGCAATGGGGGGTGGACATGTACATCAAAATTGAGAGTTGTAGGTTGAAATGGTACAGGAAGAACCAGACAAAGATCCGTGCCGACCTGTATAAAGGAGTTGTTGATGCAATTACATCCGGGGAGACCCGTGCAAGCGCTGTTGGAGTAAGGATAGTGCTACCTGGAACGTACCCAAGTGGCGACCGCGACATGAAGCAGAGGCATATGGATGCCATGGCAATTGTCCATACCTACGGGAAGCCTGACATCTTCTTGACCATGACCTGCAACCCTAACTAGGAAGAGATAACAAATGAGTTGTTTCCTGGTCAGACAGCGTAAGACCGACATGATCTTGTGGCTCGTGTGTTCCATGGGAAGCTAGAGGCTATGAAAGAGATGTTGTTCAAGCAGCATATCCTGGGTGTTGTTGTTGCACATGTATACGTAGTCAAGTTCCAAAAGAGGGGCCTCCCCCACGCACACTTTTTGTTGATCATGGATTCTGCCTATAAGCTTGTCGTTCTGGAGCAGTACGACCGACTCATTTCTGGCGAGCTCCCTGACAAGCAAACGTATCCTGAACTCCACACCTTGGTGGTGAAACATATGATGCATGGACCATGCGGTGCTCTCAACCCCAAAAATGTGTGCATGCAACAGAACGAGTGCAAGTGCAGATACCCGCGGCCGTTCAATGAAAACACGACACAAGGCAAGGACTCATACCCTGTTTATCGTCGTCGAGATAATGGTCGGCAAGCTAAGGTCCGGGGTAAAATGTTGGACAACAGATGGGTGGTGCCGTATAACCCTTACCTTCTGCGGATGTTCAATTGCCACATCAATGTTGAGGTTTCCTCCAGCATAAAGGCCGTCAAATACCTTTACAAGTACATATACAAGGGCCATGATAGGGCTTCTTTCAGCATCGACCAGCCCGACGCTGATGGTAACATTGATGAGATCAAAAGATACATAGACGCGAGGTGGGTTACTCCTCCAGAGGCGATGTGGAGGATATTTGGCTTCCCCTTGTGTGCCAATGACCCGCCTGTCCTACAGTTGCCTGTTCATCTCCCGAATATGCACAGGGTGGCATTCAATGAGCAAGCTCACTTGACCGACGTAGTCGCTGTTGGAAATATGCCCTAGAGGCAATAATAAAAGTATTATTATATTTCATTGTTCATGATAATTGTCTTTTATTCATGCTATAACTGTATTATCCGGAAATCGTAATACACGTGTGAATACATAGACCTCAATATGTCCCTAGTGAGCCTCTAGTTGACTAGCTCGTTGTGATCAACAGATAGTCATGATTTCCTGGCTATGGACATTGGATGTCATTGATAACGGGATCACATCATTAGGAGAATGATGTGATGGACAAGACCCAATCCTAAGCATAGCACAAAGGTCGTTTAGTTCGTTTGCTAGAGCTTTGCCAATGTCAAGTATCTCTTCCTTAGACCATGAGATCGTGTAACTCCCGGATACCGTAGGAGTGCCTTGGGTGTATCAAACGTCACAACGTAACTGGGTGACTATAAAGGTGCATTACAGGTATCTCCGAAAGTAGCTGTTGGGTTGACACGGATCGAGACTGGGATTTGTCACTCCGTATGACGGAGAGGTATCTCTGGGCCCACTCGGTAATGCATCATCATAATGAGCTCAAGGTGACCAAAGTGTTGGCCACGAGATCATGCATTACGGTACGAGTAAAGTGACTTGCCGGTAACGAGACTGAACAAGGTATTGGGATACCGACGATCGAGTCTCGGGCAAGTAACGTACCGATTGACAAAGGGAATTGTATACAGGGTTTGATCGAATCCTCGACATCGTGGTTCATCCGATGACAACATCGAGAAGCATGTGGGAGCCAACATGGGTATCCAGATCCCGCTGTTGGTTATTGACCGGAGAACGTCTCGGTCATGTCTACATGTCTCCCGAACCCGTAGGGTCTACACACTTAAGGTTCGATGACGCTAGGGTTATAAAGGAAGTTTGTATGTGGTTACCGAATGTTGTTCGGAGTCCCGGATGAGATCCCGGACGTCACGAGGAGTTCCGGAATGGTCCGGAGGTAAAGATTTATATATGGGAAGTCCTATTTTGGCCACCGGAAAATGTTCGGGATTTTTCGGTATTGTACCGGGAAGGTTCTAGAAGGTTCCGGAGTGGGGCCCACCTGCATGGGGGGACCCACATGAACGTGAGTAGTGGGGAAAGGCCCCACACCCCTGGTCAAGGCGCACCAAGATCCCCCCTTAGAAGGAATAAGATCATATCCCGAAGGGATAAGATCAAGATCCCTAAAAAGGGGGGATAACAATCGGTGGGGAAGGAAATGATGGGATTTCTTTCCTCCCACCTTGGCCAACGCCCCAATGGACTTGGAGGGCAAGAAACCAGCCCCTCCACCCCTATATATAGTGGGGAGGCGCATGGGAGCTTAACACAAGCCAAGGCGCAGCCCCTCCCTCCCCAACACCTCTCCTCCTCCGTATATGCTTGGCGAAGCCCTGTCGGAGTACTGCTGCACCAACTACACCACGCCGTCGTGCTGCCGTTGGAGCAATCTTCCTCAACCTCTCCTTCCCCCTTGCTGGATCAAGAAGGAGGAGACGTCTCCCGTCCCGTACGTGTGTTGAACGCGGAGGTGCTGTCCGTTCAGCACTTGGACATCGGTGATCCGAATCACGTTCGAGTACGACTCCATCATCACCATCCCCTTGGCTAGCTTCCGCTCGTGATCTACAAGTGGTATGTAGATGCAAACTCTCTCCCTTGACTCGTTGCTTAGATGAACTCATAGATGGATCTTGGTGAAACCGTAGGAAAATTTTTAATTTTCTGCAACGTTCCCCAACAGTGGTATCAGAGCCAGGTTTATGCGTAGTTCTCTTTGCACGAGTAGAACACAATTTTGTTGTGGGCGTGGATTTTGTCATCTTACTTGCCTCTACTAGTCTTTTCTTGCTTCGGCGGTATTGTGGGATGAAGCGGCCCGGACCAACCTTACACGTACGCTTACGTGAGACCGGTTCCACCGACTGACATGCACTAGTTGCATAAGGTGGCTGGCGGGTGTCTGTCTCTCCCACTTTAGTTGGAGCGGATTCGATGAAAAGGGCCCTTATGAAGGGTAAATAGAAGTTGACAAAATCACGTTGTGGTTATTCGTAGGTAAGAAAACGTTCTTGCTAGAACCCAATTGCAGCCACGTAAAAGATGCAACAACAATTAGAGGACGTCTAACTTGTTTTTGCAGCGATTGATCATGTGATGTGATATGGCCAGAAGTTGTGATGAATGATGAATTGTGATGTATGAGATCATGTTCTTTGTAATAGGATTCACGACTTGCATGTCGATGAGTATGACAACCGGCAGGAGCCATAGGAGTTGTCTTTATTTTTTGTATGACCTGCGTGTCATTGAAGAACGCCATGTAACTCACTTTACTTTATTGCTAAACGCGTTAGCCATAGAAGTAGAAGTAGTCGTTGGCGTGACAACTTCATGAAGACACGATGATGGAGATCATGATGATGGAGATCATGGTGTCAAGCCGGTGACAAGATGATCATGGAGCCCCGAAGATGAAGATCAATGGAGCTATATGATATTGGCCATATCATGTCACAACTATATAATTGCATGTGATGTTTATTATGTTTATGCATCTTGTTTACTTAGGACGACGGTAGTAAATAAGATGATCCCTTACAAAAATTTCAAGAAGTGTTCTCCCCTAACTGTGCACCGTTGCTACAGTTCGTCGCTTCTAAGCACCACGTGATGATCGGGTGTGATGGATTCTTACGTTCACATACAACGGGTGTAAGACAGTTTTACACAGCGAAAACACTTAGGGTTAACTTGACGAGCCTAGCATGTGCAGACATGGCCTCGGAACACGGAGACCGAAAGGTCGAACACGAGTCGTATGGAAGATACGATCAACATGAGAATGTTCACCGACGATGACTAGTCCGTCTCACGTGATGATCGGACACGGCCTAGTCGACTCGGATCGTGTAACACTTAGATGACTAAAGGGATGTCTAATCTGAGTGGGAGTTCATAATTTGATTAGAACTTAATTATCATGAACTTAGTCTAAAACCTTTGCAAATATGTCTTGTAGATCAAATGGCCAACGCTCATGTCAACATGAACTTCAACGCGTTCCTAGAGAAAACCAAGCTGAAAGATGATGGCAGCAACTATACGGACTGGGTCCGGAACCTGAGGATCATCCTCATAGCTGCCAGGAAACAATATGTCCTAGAAGGACCGCTAGGTGACGCTCCCGTCCCAGAGAACCAAGACATTATGAATGCTTGGCAAACTCGCGCTGATGATTACTCCCTCGTTCAGTGCGGCATGCTTTACAGCTTAGAACCGGGGCTCCAAAAGCGTTTTGAGCATCACGGAGCATATGAGATGTTCGAAGAGCTGAAACTAGTTTTCCAAGCTCATGCCCGGGTCGAGAGATATGATGTCTCCGACAAGTTCTACAGTTGTAAGATGGAGGAAAACAGTTCTGTCAGTGAGCACATCCTGAAGATGTCTGGGTTGCACAACCGTATGACCCAGCTGAACATTAACCTCCCAGATGAGGCGGTCATTGACAGAATCCTCCAGTCGCTCCCACCAAGCTACAAGAGCTTTGTGATGAACTACAACATGCAGGGGATGGAAAAGACCATTCCTGAAGTGTTCTCGATGCTGAAGTCAGCAGAGGCTGAAATCAAGAAAGAACATCAAGTGTTGATGGTCAATAAGACCACTAAGTTCAAGAAGGGCAAGGGTAAGAAGAACTTCAAGAAGGACGGCAAGGAGGTTGCCGCGCCTGGTAAGCCAGTTACCGGGAAGAAGTCAAAGAATGGACCTAAGCCTGAGACTGAGTGCTTTTATTGCAAGGGGAAGGGTCACTGGAAGCGGAACTGCCCCAAATACTTAGCAGATAAGAAGGCCGGCAAAACCAAAGGTATATTTGATATACATGTAATTGATGTGTACCTTACCAGTACTCGTAGTAACTCCTGGGTATTTGATACCGGTGCCGTTGCTCATATTTGTAACTCACAGCAGGAGCTGCGGAATAAACGGAGACTGGCGAAGGACGAGGTGACGATGCGCGTCGGGAATGGTTCCAGAGTCGATGTGATCGCCGTCGGCACGCTGCCTCTACATTTACCTACGGGATTAGTTTTGAACCTTAATAATTGTTATTTAGTGCCAAGTTTGAGCATGAACATTGTATCTGGATCTCGTTTAATACGAGATGGCTACTCATTTAAGTCTGAGAATAATGGTTGTTCGATTTATATGAGAGATATGTTTTATGGTCATGCTCCGATGGTCAATGGTTTATTCTTAATGAATCTCGAGCGTAATATTACACATGTTCATAGTGTAGATGCCAAAAGATGTAAAGTTGATAACGATAGTCCCACATACTTGTGGCACTGCCGCCTTGGTCACATTGGTGTCAAGCGCATGAAGAAGCTCCATGCCGATGGACTTTTAGAGTCTCTTGATTATGAATCGTTTGACACGTGCGAACCATGCCTCATGGGCAAGATGACCAAGACTCCGTTCTCCGGAACAATGGAGCGAGCAACCAACTTATTGGAAATCATACATACCGATGTGTGCGGTCCAATGAGCGTTGAGGCTCGCGGAGGATATCGTTATGTTCTCACTCTCACTGATGACTTAAGTAGATATGGGTATGTCTACTTAATGAAACACAAGTCTGAGACCTTTGAAAAGTTCAAGGAATTTCAGAATGAGGTGGAGAATCAACGTGACCGAAAGATAAAGTGCCTACGATCAGATCGTGGAGGAGAATATTTAAGTCACGAATTTGGCACACACTTAAGGAAATGTGGAATCGTTTCACAACTCACGCCGCCTGGAACACCTCAGCGAAACGGTGTGTCCGAACGTCGTAATCGCACTCTATTGGATATGGTGCGGTCTATGATGTCTCTTACTGATTTACCGCTATCATTTTGGGGATACGCTCTAGAGACAGCTACATTCACTTTAAATAGGGCACCGTCTAAATCCGTTGAGACGACACCGTATGAATTATGGTTTGGGAAGAAACCTAAGCTGTCGTTTCTAAAAGTTTGGGGATGCGATGCTTATGTCAAGAAACTTCAACCTGAAAAGCTCGAACCCAAGTCGGAAAAATGCGTCTTCATAGGATACCCTAAGGAAACTGTCGGGTATACCTTCTACTTAAGATCCGAGGGCAAAATCTTTGTTGCCAAGAACGGATGCTTTCTGGAAAAAGAGTTTCTCTCGAAAGAAGTAAGTGGGAGGAAAGTAGAACTCGATGAAGTACTACCTCTCGAACGGGAAAGTGGTGCAGCTCAGGAAAATGTTCCTGTGATGCCCACACCAACTGAAGAGGAAACCAATGATGATGATCAAGGTACTTCGGATCAAGTTGCTACTGAACTTCGTAGGTCCACAAGGACACGTTCCGCACCAGAGTGGTACGGCAACCCCGTCCTGGAAATCATGTTGTTAGACAACGGTGAACCTTCGAACTATGAAGAAGCGATGGCGGGCCCAGATTCCAACAAATGGCTTGAAGCCATGAAATCCGAGATAGAATCCATGTATGAAAACAAAGTATGGACTTTGACAGACTTGCCCGATGATCGGCGAGCGATAGAAAACAAATGGATCTTTAAGAAGAAGACAGACGCGGATGGTAATGTCACCATCTATAAAGCTCGACTTGTCGCTAAGGGTTATCGACAGGTTCAAGGGATTGACTACGACGAGACATTCTCTCCCGTAGCGAAGCTAAAGTCCGTCCGAATCATGTTAGCAATTGCCGCATACTATGATTATGAGATATGGCAGATGGACGTCAAAACAGCATTCCTTAACGGGCATCTTAAGGAAGAACTGTATATGATGCAGCCGGAAGGTTTTGTCGATCCTAAGAACGCTAACAAAGTATGCAAGCTCCAGCGATCCATTTATGGGCTGGTGCAAGCATCTCGGAGTTGGAATATTCGCTTTGATGAGATGATCAAAGCGTTTGGGTTTATGCAGACTTATGGAGAAGCCTGCGTTTACAAGAAAGTGAGTGGGAGCTCTGTAGCATTTCTCATATTATATGTAGATGACATACTCTTGATGGGAAATAATATAGAATTTCTGGACAGCATTAAGGCCTACTTGAATAAGTGTTTTTCAATGAAGGACCTTGGAGAAGCTGCTTACATATTAGGCATCAAGATCTATAGAGATAGATCGAGACGCCTCATAGGTCTTTCACAAAGCACATACCTTGATAAGATTTTGAAGAGGTTCAAAATGGATCAGTCCAAGAAGGGGTTCTTGCCTATGTTACAAGGTGTGAGATTGAGCTCGGCTCAGTCACCGACCACGGCAAAAGATAAAGAAGAGATGAGTGTCATCCCCTATGCTTCAGCCATAGGATCTATTATGTATGCCATGCTGTGTACCAGACCTGATGTAAACCTTGCCGTGAGTTTGGTAGCTAGATACCAAAGTAATCCCGGCAAGGAACACTGGACAGCAGTCAAGAATATCCTGAAGTACCTGAAAAGGACAAAGGACATGTTTCTCGTTTATGGAGGAGACGAAGAGCTTGTCGTAAAGGGTTACGTCGACGCTAGCTTCGACTCAGATCCGGATGACTCTAAGTCACAAACCGGATACGTGTATATGTTGAATGGTGGAGCAGTAAGCTGGTGCAGCTGCAAGCAGAGCGTCGTGGCGGGATCTACGTGTGAAGCGGAGTACATGGCAGCCTCGGAGGCAGCGCATGAAGCGATTTGGGTGAAGGAGTTCATCACCGACCTAGGAGTCATACCCAATGCGTCGGGGCCAATCAAACTCTTCTGTGACAACACTGGAGCTATTGCCCTTGCCAAGGAGCCCAGGTTTCACAAGAAGACCAGGCACATCAAGCGTCGTTTCAACTCCATCCGTGAAAATGTTCAAGATGGAGACATAGAAATTTGCAAAGTACATACGGATCTGAATGTCGCAGATCCGTTGACTAAACCTCTCTCGCGAGCTAAACATGATCAACACCAGAACTCTATGGGTGTTCGATTCATCACAATGTAACTAGATTGGTGACTCTAGTGCAAGTGGGAGACTGTTGGAAATATGCCCTAGAGGCAATAATAAAAGTATTATTATATTTCATTGTTCATGATAATTGTCTTTTATTCATGCTATAACTGTATTATCCGGAAATCGTAATACACGTGTGAATACATAGACCTCAATATGTCCCTAGTGAGCCTCTAGTTGACTAGCTCGTTGTGATCAACAGATAGTCATGATTTCCTGGCTATGGACATTGGATGTCGTTGATAACGGGATCACATCATTAGGAGAATGATGTGATGGACAAGACCCAATCCTAAGCATAGCACAAAGGTCGTTTAGTTCGTTTGCTAGAGCTTTGCCAATGTCAAGTATCTCTTCCTTAGACCATGAGATCGTGTAACTCCCGGATACCGTAGGAGTGCCTTGGGTGTATCAAATGTCACAACGTAACTGGGTGACTATAAAGGTGCATTACAGGTATCTCCGAAAGTAGCTGTTGGGTTGACACGGATCGAGACTGGGATTTGTCACTCCGTATGACGGAGAGGTATCTCTGGGCCCACTCGGTAATGCATCATCATAATGAGCTCAAGGTGACCAAAGTGTTGGCCACGAGATCATGCATTACGGTACGAGTAAAGTGACTTGCCGGTAACGAGACTGAACAAGGTATTGGGATACCGACGATCGAGTCTCGGGCAAGTAACGTACCGATTGACAAAGGGAATTGTATACAGGGTTTGATCGAATCCTCGACATCGTGGTTCATCCGATGACAACATCGAGAAGCATGTGGGAGCCAACATGGGTATCCAGATCCCGCTGTTGGTTATTGACCGGAGAACGTCTCGGTCATGTCTACATGTCTCCCGAACCCGTAGGGTCTACACACTTAAGGTTCGATGACGCTAGGGTTATAAAGGAAGTTTGTATGTGGTTACCGAATGTTGTTCGGAGTCCCGGATGAGATCCCGGACGTCACGAGGAGTTCCGGAATGGTCCGGAGGTAAAGATTTATATATGGGAAGTCCTATTTTGGCCACCGGAAAATGTTCGGGATTTTTCGGTATTGTACCGGGAAGGTTCTAGAAGGTTCTGGAGTGGGGCCCACCTGCATGGGGGGACCCACATGAACGTGAGTAGTGGGGGAAAGGCCCCACACCCCTGGTCAAGGCGCACCAAGATCCCCCCTTAGAAGGAATAAGATCATATCCCGAAGGGATAAGATCAAGATCCCTAAAAAGGGGGGATAACAATCGGTGGGGAAGGAAATGATGGGATTTCTTTCCTCCCACCTTGGCCAACGCCCCAATGGACTTGGAGGGCAAGAAACCAGCCCCTCCACCCCTATATATAGTGGGGAGGCGCATGGGAGCTTAACACAAGCCAAGGCGCAGCCCCTCCCCTCCCCAACACCTCTCCTCCTCCGTATATGCTTGGCGAAGCCCTGTCGGAGTACTGCTGCACCAACTACACCACGCCGTCGTGCTGCCGTTGGAGCAATCTTCCTCAACCTCTCCTTCCCCCTTGCTGGATCAAGAAGGAGGAGACGTCTCCCGTCCCGTACATGTGTTGAACGCGGAGGTGCTGTCCGTTCAGCACTTGGACATCGGTGATCCGAATCACGTTCGAGTACGACTCCATCATCACCATCCCCTTGGCTAGCTTCCGCTCGTGATCTACAAGTGTTATGTAGATGCAAACTCTCTCCCTTGACTCATTGCTTAGATGAACTCATAGATGGATCTTGGTGAAACCGTAGGAAAAAATTTAATTTTCTGCAACGTTCCCCAACAGTCGCCTCTGAGAAAGCTTCCAAATCCATGTTGACAGAGTATTTCAAAGCTAACCAAAACCACCCGTGGGCTAGGAATATATTGTACAAGGATTTTCCTGGAAGGTTCACATGGCAGAAGGGTAAGAAGTATTGGAAAGAGCGGGTGAAGCATTATCAGATAGGTCGAATTGTGTCTGCCAATCCTGCCGAGGGGGAGCGATACTATCTGCGTGTCCTGCTAAACCATGTTGCTGGCAAGACATCCTATGAGGACCTGCTCACCGTGGACGGTAGGCTATGCGGGAGCTTTAGAGAGGCTGCCGAAAGGTTGGGACTCATCGAGGCAGATAACACGCTCGACGACTGTCTTACCGAGGCAGAGCAGTGGGCGATGCCTTGTTCGCTCAGGAGGCTCTTTGCAACAGTTTTGGTGCACTGTGAGCCATGCGACGTGCGTGGTTTATGGGATAGGCACTTCGAGCCTATGTCTGATGACTATCGGCGATCACACACATGCCCGATTGAGGTGGAACAGATGGTGTTGCTTGACATTAGGGGTATGTTGCAATCCATGGGCAAAGACATATCTGATTTTGCTCTTCCATGCATTGACGATGCGTTCGACCCAACCGAGGGCGAGGCCAGAGAAGTGATCGAGGAATCCAACGTCGATTTTGACATCAACGACACTAAATTGGCTTCGTCGCTAAACTTGGAGCAGAGGGTTGCATACGACGAGATACTAGCTTCTGTTGAACGCGGTGATGGGGGTGTGTTCTTTGTTGATGGACCGGGAGGTACAGGGAAGACCTTCCTGTACAGGGCGCTGCTCGCCAAGGTTCGAAGCAAGGGAAACATCGCTATTGCTACCGCGACGTCAGGCGTCGCCGCTTCTATCATGCCTGGAGGCAGGACTGCCCACTCGAGGTTCAAGATCCCATTGAGCTGCGACGATGGCGCCTCATGCACCTTCACGAAACAGAGTGGTACTGCCAAGCTACTGAGGATGGCCTCATTGATACTATGGGACGAGGCCACCATGACTAAGCGACAGGCGGTCGAGGCACTGGACAACAGCATGCGTGACATCACGGGAAGACGGGACCGACCCTTTGGAGGAAAAACTATTGTGTTTGGCGGGGACTTCAGGCAGGTGCTTCCGGTCGTCAGGAGGGGGTCCCGGGGTCAGATAATCGATGCAACCCTTCGAAGTTCACACCTCTGGAAGGGTATGCGCCAGCTAAGGCTTGTCACCAACATGAGGGCTCATAATGACACCTGGTTTGCGGATTACTTGCTAAGGGTAGGCAATGGCACCGAGGAAGTTGACGAACAAGGAAACATACGACTCCCTGAAGATATTTGTGTGCCGTCTACAGGCGAGGGTGATGACCTGGAGAAGCTGATTGACCATGTGTTTCCGAGACTAGATGACAACATGACCGATCCGAATTACATGACTTCACGCGCAATTCTCTCCACCACGAACGACAACGTCGACAAGATAAACATACGCATGGTAGAGCGTTTTCGGGGAGAAGAAGTAATCTACCATAGCTTTGACAGTGCAGAGGACGACCCATATGGCTACTACGCTCCCGAGTTCCTTAATGGATTGACTCCCAACGGTCTGCCTCCGCATGCACTCAAACTGAAGCTCAACTACCCTGTCATACTTCTGAGGAACATTGATCCGGCTAATGGTCTGTGTAACGGGACGAGGCTTGTGGTGCGAGGTTTCCAGAGGAACGCCATCGACGCAGAAATTGTGATTGGACAGCACGCGGGTAGGAGGGTTTTCCTTCCTCGAATACCCCTATGCCCGTCTGACAACGACATGTTTCCATTCAAGTTCAAGAGGAAGCAATTTCCTGTAAGGCTTAGCTTTGCTATGACGATTAACATGGCTCAAGGACAGACAATTCCGATCGTTGGTGTGTACCTACCTAATCCGGTGTTCTCTCATGGTCAACTCTATGTCGCATTGTCTCGAGCCACCGCGAAGAGAAACATAAAGATCCTCATTGAGAAGGAGAAAGAGAAGGAGAATGGCAAGAAGCAAAGCAGTAAATCAAAGAAGCGAAAAAGACCTGCCTTGTCCTTACAGACCTCGATGAAGAACATCGTCTATAAGGAAGTCCTTACAGGCTGAGGTCCGCTCTTATATATGACAGGGATTTACTCTTATGCTACATATAATTTGGTGCTCTTCGGTGTTCTTGTACAGATCTCTATCTTTCGATGTTACCAATTGAACTTTATTATGTTTATACTACAAGTCATATAATAATAATATTGCCTCGAATTTGAGACTTTGCAAGTTGCGAAATTTTACAGTATGTGACATTATTTTTCGTTTTGCTGGTTTGCTTATGTATATTATTATTTTGTTGTTTTGTAATCAATCATCTACTACATCTAAACTCGGCTTTGTTTTCCTACACAAATATAGCACACTGCCTGGGTCACTCTGTTGTTGTAAAACTAGACTCCATTGGAGTGTTCTACATGAGAGAAATATTTATGATGCGGCCCCAAAGCAGGCACAGGCATTGTTATTTATTTATTTTTACTATGTTATTTATTTCCCTTAAGCAGAACAACTCTGGTTGCTTGATCATGACCGGAGACTATCTTTGGTATTAGAACTACAGTTACACCAATGGGTTATTTGCATCTCAAGTTAAATTAGTCACTGTTAATCAACAATGAAATGTGGCCGTTGGTTCTTCGATAATTGATGGTACAGATGAGCAAAGCAGCAATTATATACCACACTGGATTAATGGTACAGGTGGTGAAAGCAGCAATGATATACCACACTGGATTGATGTTACAGATTGGACCCAAATACCTCCCTGAATTTTTTTCCAAAGGGTGCGATACTGGACCACCACACAATATCGAAACTACATCTTTATATTATTTATCATATGTGGAGGTCTCTGTATAGTCTCTTATTTCCCCCTAATTGAATTTTATAATCCTTACTTTTCAATACATATCTGGACATTGGTGGGACAGAATGTAAACATAAAAAATATATAATTGTTGAGATTAATATGCACCTTTATTACATCCAAGGACAGGGTCTTGGAGAATTTTCATCCGCTTGGTTATTTTCTGACGCCGTGCCCGTAAAAAAAAGTAGACTTTCAGCGACCAGATTTGTAGCTTCTGTAATGGGGAGTGTGAATGTGTATCCATGGGGTGTATAAGAATACGCAAATTCAAAAAGAATACATTCAGAATAGTCAAAACTGAAAATTGTGCATTGAATTGACCCTTTCTGCAAGGCTATGGCTGTCAGTTGCTTGACCCCTTCTTGCCCTCACATGGATGAAACCTTGCTTTTGTGGTGGAGGATTTTGATCAACAACCTTAGTAGCATTTCTTGAATCAGCTTCAGCATCTTTTCTGAAACTACCACTGTCATCATTGGATTTATGTGCCTTGAAACACTTTGCTTCTGTATCAGTCTGCACATTAAGATTCCAATGAATTAGCGATTAGGACAGACGGGAGAAAGAACAATGATCACTTGCTCTCTGCATAAGCTGTGCTATGGGCATTTTTCAGTATTACTAGAATATAACAAAAATATTGTAAACCACCTTCTGGCCTGCCAAGTGAAACAACTATTAAACTGTCAATCGGCACATCACAGCTTTTATAAGGGGAACAAAAATGGCACCACTAAAATCAAATATCACATATGAGAATAATGATAGCTTGCAGACCATCGCAAATATGATGCCTGCTAAAATATCATAGTAGGTTGTCATGTTTATACTCAATCTATACTGTACTCACTGGACGATTTATACTCCCTCTTCAGTTATAAAAATCACAGTACTCTGTATTCCCGAGTAGTCTCATTGCAAACAATAATATTACACGAAAATATCACAAATATATTAACTTTGATCTCTGTTACTAATTAGGAAGAAGGTCATTTCTACTGAAACCACAATGACAATGTCAATACACTACAAATGCCAATGAACCTGTAATCCCAGTCCACGTCGTCGGATGAGTGGAGGAAGGGGATGGGAGGGGGCGGCGGTGGGAGAGAGGGAGCCGGTTGTGCTTGCATCTGATCGCCGTCGGTGTGGACTGGCCGTAGTAGGCATGCGCGGGGACGCCGGCGTGGGCGGGGACGCCGGCGTGGGCGGGGACGCCGGCGTGGGCGCGCACGAAGTGCTCAGGGCTGTCAGCGCGTACCGCCTCCGATTGTCGTCGGCTGTGTGCTCGGAGAAGACGCCGCGGGAGGCGAGCAGGCGGAGGAGACGCTCGAGGACGGACGGGTCCGGGTGGCCTGTTGGGAGCAACTCCGCGGCCGAGGGAGAGGAGTGGACTGGCCGCTGCCTGATCTCTCGATCTGCCACTTCTCTTTTCTGATGAGAATAGGGGAGGGGATGAGAGGGCGCAGCAGTGGGAGGTGAGGACGGAGGCCGACAGCTGCGGGGGTGAGGGCGGAGGCCGGCGACCAGCGGGGGTGAGGGCGGAGGCCGGCGGCCGGCGGTGATGCGGGGAAGAGGAGGGCGACACGGGCAGGGGAGTGGATGACGTTCAGAGAGTGGACTGGCTGTGGAGTCAGTGGCGTAGCCACAGGGGGTGGCCAGGGTGGTCCATGGACCACCCTGTGATGCGGCCCATTACCTCGCTACAATATGTGAAAAAAGGGTTGGGTTAAGGCCCAAATCCAACAAGTCACGAACAGGACCACGTCTGCACGATCAGATCGTTCGTTTCCTCTCCTTTTTACTACCTCTGTGCGTAATTAGGGGTCGCGGAAATGGATGAAAATGGATGTATTTATAGTTAAAATATATCTACATACATCTATTTCTCCAACAAATATTTCCGAACGGAGAGAGTAGCTCGTACAATCCTTTGAATTTTTTTCTCGTCGCACGCTGAACTGCTGGAAGACTCAAACCGACGCAGGGCGACACAAGATTGGCCAATCTCAAAGATACAGAAGCCCTAGCATCTAGCAAGGCGGTGATCGCCGACCGGTGAGCCGGTGACCCGCGGCCAGCTGGCCGGCGGCACTAACAAGACGCAAGGCGGAGGTAGACTATGCACCAGAGCCCGGAGGCAGCGCACAGCGCCGCATCGGTTAAGGAAGGAGCTCCACTTCTCCACGGACTTCACATCTCTTCTAATTCGAAGTATGATTTCCAAATCCCTTAGGTAAAATATAATTTCACCTTTATAGTTTGAACAAGTTTAGCCGTGAGTGCAAACTTTAAAGTTTTTCGCAACTTGGATTTGATAAGTTGAGCTCAATGATTACATGAGTTCATTTGAACTGACAATTGGTAAACTGAAATTCCTTTTATTGTATAATTGTTGCAAAATGAAGAGAACCGAAGACATTGCATCACATACATTAAGTGATATGCTTTCTTCAGAGTAAATGAGAATGTTATAATCAAGACTTCCCCGACAAATAAGGTGTGTTATTTTCTTTTGGGCAAATTTAGGACCTAAACCATGATTTTTCGTGTGCTTTGCAAGACCCTATTAATATGTGCTTTTGGCAAATCATATACCAGTATGTGGATATTTTGCATTCGTGGTACAAAAAAATTATGTCCATTGGACCATCCTGACCTAAAATCCTAGCTACGCCACTGTGTGGAGGGATAATCCTCAGCTCCGTCGCCGCCTGCCAACAGCTTCTCGAGGAAAATTCTGGAGCGCTCGATGCCTTTTTTAAGATAGCTTGCCAGACATGGTTTTTAGTTGAATCGTCACTTTATATGTATATATTGTCAATTTGCCATTTTTAGTGGACTTCAATTTTTATACATTTGTGATCGTGTTATATTATCTCTACCTGTGAAATTTAGCATACATTATATTTATATAACTTCACCAAGATATTTCAGAAGCCCGTGGCAACGCACGGGCATTCTACTAGTATTTATAGTATCTCTATCATTTCTAAAATATTATACATGCATCGAGTGTCGGAAATAAACGATACTTGTCATGCATGCATGCCATGGTCATCATAGGTTACGGATTAAGTTTGGGATCATTTCGTGAGATCGTAGGTTACGCATAAACCACTTTCAGACCTGCCCTCCGGCAGACCCGAATGGTCCTGCTTGTACATGGTGCATGTGGAAGCATGCATGAGATGACCCCAACTTTTGGGAGTATGTGGGCTTGGCCATTGTGGTCCCCCAGGCAAGGTGTGCACGAATTCGGACACAAAACGCACGTTGCGTCACGTGGGGGTAGTGTTGTAGGGTTTTGTCGCCAGAATAACCCAAGAAATTGCATCGAGTGTCACAAATGAACGATACTTGTCACGCATGCAAGCCATGGTCATCATAGGGTATGCATGAAGTTTGGGATCATTTGGTGGGACCGTCAAGGAAAACCAATTTCAGACCTGACCTCCGGCAGACCCGAATGGTCCTGCTTGTACATGGTTCATGTGGAAGCATGCATGAGATGACCCCAACTTTTGGGAGCTTGTGGGCTTGGCCAATGTGGTTCCCCAGGCAAGGTGTGCACGAATTCGGACACAAAACGCATGTTGCGTCACGTGGGGGTAGTGTTGTAGGGTTTTGTCGCCGGAAAACCCTAGAAAATGCATCAAGTGTCGCAAATGAACTATACTTGTCACGCATGCATGCCATGGTCATCGTAGGGTATGCATGAAGTTTGGGACCATTTGGTGGGACCGTCAAGGAAAACCAATTTCAGACCTGATCTCCGGCAGACCCGAATGGTCTTGCTTGTACATAGTGCATGTGGGGGCATGCATGAGATGACCCCAACTTTTGGGAGCATGTGAGCATGAGGAATTGAAATAATGAAGAAGTGCAATAGAACATAACATATTATCTTACATTTTGGAAATATTTCGAATATAAAGAAGAGAACAAATATTAGAATGAAGAAGTGAAATAAGACAGAACATTTTATCTTACAAATTAAAAATATTTCAAAAATAATAAATATAAGAAATATTAGAATTAACAATTTAAATAAAACACACCATTTTTGTTTATATTTCGTAAATATTATCAATATACAAAAGAGAACGAACAAATGAAATAAAACACAACAGAATTTGGCTTATTTTTTAAATTTTAGTAAACACTTTTAGAAATAATATAGAAAAAAGAGATTTGATTTTAAATATTAGAAATATAAACAAGAAAAGAAACAAAGAAAATATAAAACATTGGGTAAGGCTGCCCTAGGCCAGCCCGCCCGAATTGGGCCCAAGGCGGAGCCGCGCAGGGCACATCGCAGCGCACAGCCGTTGGGTGGTGGGAGTTTAGTCCCACCTCGCCAAGCGAGGGAGCGCCGCACCGGTTTATATACCCGGCTGCGACTCCCCTCACAAGCTCCTATCAATTGCAGGCAGTACATTGCCTAACTCTCGTCCCCTCTGCCCCGTGGGGCCTACTAGCAGCAGAGATATTCTGCACCACGGGCCCATGCACCGCAGGGTTCCTAGTCGTATGCAGGCCGTGGAGTATGAATTCTCCTGCTCTGGTAGGTGGGCACTTTTTTGCCATATTGCCATGTGTATTGATCTTCAAATCATACACTAAATTATACACATGCTCACTTGCATTCAATACACAATTTTTTGTGTGCATACATGACAAGTTAATGTTTTGACCTTCAAGTCATCTAATAAATTTTACACATGCTCACTTACATGTAATACACATGGATATTAATTGGATTTCAACAAAAATGAGGCCGTGGTGTATGAATTCTACTACCACATGCATGCCATGGTCATGGTACGATGTGCAAAAAGTTTAGGATCTTTTGGTGGGACCGTCAAGGAAAACCTCTTCCAAACTTGCCCTCCGGCAGACCCGAATGGTCCGGCTTGTACATGGTGCATGTGGGGGCATGCATGAGATGACCCCAACTTTTAGGAGCATGTGAGCATGGCCAATGTGGCCCCCCAGGCAGGGTGTGCACGAGTTCGGACACAAAACACACGTTGCGTCACGCCGTGGCAGTGTTCTAGGGTTTTATCACCGCAAAACGCCTACAAGATGCATAGAGTGTCGGAAATGAACGGTAGTTGCGAGGCATGCTCGCTATGGTCATCGTAGGGTGTGCATAAAAGTTTGGTATCAATTGATGAGACCGAGAAGAAGAACCTACTTGTAGTACATGGTGCAAGTGGAGGCATACATGTGATTGTCCCAACTATATTTGATTTAATAATATTTCAAGTATGGAACAGAAAATAAAATTTATAATTAGGAAAGACAACCATGAAAAGTGAAATATGAGAGAACAATATATCATACATTATTTAAATTTATAACTGTCAGAACAAAGAAAAGAGGAGAATATAGAAAACAGAAGAAAAAATTTGAATGAATAAGTGCAATAAAAGACAACACATTATCTTACATTTTGGAAATATTTCAAATATAAAGAAGAGAACAAATATTAGAATGAAGAAGTGAAATAAAACATAACATTTTATCATACAAACTAAAAATATTTAAAAAATAATAAAGATAAGGAATATTGGAATGAAGAATTGAATTAAAACACAACATTTTAGTTCATATTTCGTAAATATTATCAATATACAAAAGAGTATGAACAAATGAAATAAAACACAACAGAATTTGGCATATTTTTTAAATTTTAGTAAACACTGTTAGAAATAATATAGAAAAAAAGAGACTTGATTTTAAATATTAGAAATATAAACAAGAAAAGAAACAAAGAAAATATAAAACGTATCAGCGAGCGGAGTAAGGCTGCCCTGGGTTAGCCCGCCCGAATTGGGCCCAAGGCGGAGCCGCACAGGGCACATCGCAGCGCATAGCCGTTGGGTGGTGGGAGTTTAGTCCCACCTCGCCAAGTGAGAGAGCGCCGCACCGGTTTATATACCCTGCTGCGATTCCCCTCCCAAGCTCCTATCAATTGCAGGCGGTACATTGCCTAACTCTTGTCCCCTCTACCCCGTGGGGCCTACTAGCAGCAGAGATATTCTGCACCACGGGCCTGCATCCTGGCCCATGCACAACAGGGTTCCTAGTCGTATGCAGGCCGTGGAGTATGAATTCTTCTACTCTGGTAGGTGGGCATTTTTTTGGCATATTGCCATTGTGTATTGATTCAATACACATATTTTTTTTGCATATATGACAATTTAATGTTTTGACCTTCATGTCATCTAATAATTTTTTTTAAATTGTTTGAATTTTTTATTAATTTATAATGCCTTCTAGACTAACTGGTCAAAACATCGGTCTATACCTCAGGGGGGCATTGTAAAATATTTTTTTTCCAAATTTTATTTCATAGCCATGATTGGCACATGTGGGTCACCATGTTCAAGAAAGTTTGTGTGATTTGGAGGTGGTGGGAAAAATCACATTTTTTCAAAAACTCGCTTAAGTAAATGGCCCCTACGAAATGCGGTCATTTTTTCGACCACCTCCAAATGACCTCAACTTTGGCACACATGATCTATTGCACAAACAATGGTGGGTTTCAAAGGTTTTATATTTTTTTGAAATTTTTATTAATTTATAATGCCCTCTAGACTGACTCGTCAAAACATCGGTCTATACCTCAAGGGGGCATTGTAAAATATTATTTTCCAAATTTTCTTTCATAGCCATGATTGGCACATGTGGGTCACCATGTTCAAGAAAGTTTGTGTGATTTGGAGGTGGTGGGAAAAATCACATTTTTTCAAAAACTGACTTAAATTAGACCAAATGGCCCCTCCGGAATGCGGTCATTTTTTCGACCACCTCCAAATGACCTCAACTTTGGCACACATGATCTATTGCACAAACAAAGGTGGGTTTCCAAGGTTTTATATTTTTTTGAATTTTTCATTAATTTATAATGCCCTCTAGACTGATTGGTCAAAACATCGGTCTATACCTCAAGGGGGCATTGAAAAATATTCTTTTTCCAAATTTTATTTCATAGCCATGATTGGCACATGTGGGTCACCATCTTCAAGAAAGTTTGTGTGATTTGGAGGTGGTGGGAAAATCACATTTTTTTTCAAAAACTGGCTTAAGTTAGACCAAATGGCCCCTCCGGAATGCGGTCATTTTTTCAACCACCTCCAAATGACCTCAACTTTGGCACACATGATCTATTGCACAAAAAAAATGTGGGTTTCAAAAGTTTTATATTTTTTTGAATTTTTTATTAATTTATAATGCCCTGTAGACTGACTGGTCAAAACATCGGTCTATACCTCAAGGGGGCATTGTAAAATATTCTTTTTCCAAATTTTCTTTCATAGCCATGATTGGCACATGTGGGTCACCATGTTCAAGAAAGTTTGTGTGATTTGGAGGTGGTGGGAAAAATCACATTTTTTCAAAAACTCGCTTAAGTAAATGGCCCCTCCGGAATGCGGTCATTTTTTCGACCACCTCCAAATGACCTCAAATTTGGCACACATGATCTATTGCACAAACAATGGTGGGTTTCAAAGGTTTTATATTTTTTTGAATTTTTTATTAATTTATAATGCCCTCTAGACTGACTGGTCAAAACATCGGTCTATACCTCAGGGGGGCATTGTAAAATATTCTTTTCCAAATTTTCTTTCATAGCCATGATTGGCACATGTGGGTCACCATGTTCAAGAAAGTTTGTGTGATTTGGAGGTGGTGGGAAAAATCACATTTTTCAAAAATTGGCTTAAGTGACCAAATGGCCCCTCCGGAATGCGGTCATTTTTTTGACCACCTCCAAATGACCTCAACTTTGGCACACATGATCTATTGCATAAACAATGGTGGGTTTCCAAGGTTTTATATTTTTTTGAATTTTTCATTAATTTATAATGCCCTCTAGACTGACTGGTCAAAACATCGGTCTATACATCAGGGGGCATTGTAAAATATTATTTTTCCAAATTTTCTTTCATAGCCATGATTGGCACATGTGGGTCACCATGTACAAGAAAGTTTGTGTGATTTGGAGGTGGTGGGAAAATCACATTTTTTTCAAAAACTGGCTTAAGTTAGGACCAAATGGCCCCTCCGGAATGCGGTCATTTTTTCGACCACCTCCAAATGACCTCAACTTTGGCACACATGATCTATTGCACACACAATGGTGGGTTTCAAAGGTTTTATATTTTTTTGAATTTTTTATTAATTTATAATGCCCTCTAGACTGACTGGTCAAAACATCGGTCTATACGTCAGGGGGGCATTGTAAAATATTCTTTTTCCAAATTTTCTTTCATAGCCATGATTGGCACATGTGGGTCACCATGTTCAAGAAAGTTTTTGTGATTTGGAGGTGGTGGGGAAAATCACATTTTGATCACTTAAACATAGGTTTAAGTGATGGAATATTTGATCTTTTTGCTTATTCAAATTATGCAATCAAGGAATGTGTGAGGATGAAAAATTATCAGTAACTTTACTAAACCCCATGTACTATAATTCATGACAGCCATTTTGGAACATTGCCACATTCAATATTTGGTATAATTGGCACATGGGCACAGCATGTTGCACTTGCCCACAGCATAGACAAGTGTTGCAGCATGTCTCAAGCAACACTGAAGCGCCATTTGTGATCATTGCACCATCAAAACAACAACTAAACATGAAGGAAGCATTCACCACCAATAAAGATAAGGCCACACATATATAGATAGCATTCTAATAGGTAGCAGGCAGTTCACAACAGATCCAGTTCAAACACACAATACATTACATTACATTACATTAATATAGCAAGTTTTCTAGCAGTTCAGAGCCATATGCAGCTTTCCAAAAGTAAAACATCATCAAATATACTGATGATGAGTACGACTTCCAGCTTCCGATGATCAGCATGATGTACGACTAGAGGTTAGGGTTTCTCAGGACCTTCAGGAGGGCAGAATGCTGACCAATGATCCTGTAGTCATGACTGGAGATCGATGTAGCCCGGCAATGTTCCATCAGATGCTCCAATAACCCAGACCTGGGCTTGGGCTTGCTGCAGTAGGGGCACCGGTACTTTTCATTCCTCCAGTTGTAGTACTTAGCAGGTCCTTGGGCCCTGATCTTCAACACCTCCTTCTCTTCAAAGGACTCGACGTTCCCCTCAACCACATCATCTCCAGATTCATACTGCACACATTAATGACTGACATTAATACATTATGCATTCAAAAACTATAAACACATAATACTAACTCAATGCAGAAATAACATTTCAACTAGCCCTTACCTCGTACGGCTCATCTTCATCAGACTCATATGGGTAGAACCCAGTCTTGTCCCACTTCCTCTTGTTGCCCAGAAGATCCTCCTCCTGCTATATTGTCAAACAAGCACATCAATTACAATGAATTGAATTGAAGTTCACATAATGTCATTACAAACAAAATTGTGAATGTGAACCACATTGGTATGTTGCAAGTGACCAAATGCTTTCCTTATAAATACAGAATCTAAGCAATCAATCAACAGACAAATGATGTCCTTCATAAATGCTAATGAAAATGCAAGCTAGATTCTTGATATTCCCTGGATTAACCCAACACTTTTCTTTTGAGGGAATTCCCCCCAAACTACTTAATGGAAACATATAGTATATTTTGTTGCTAGGATCCTGCCTTGGAATGTTTACTTCACACTTTACATATAGTATATACTAATTACAGAAGACAACTACAAATTTTAATATGCACAAATTACTGTTTTTGGGATAATGCAGCAAAGCTCCTACACATATTAACATAATGCAGTAGTTAATTAGGTACAACTTCAACTATAAATGCATACATCTCCAACAAACATCTAAAATTTCATTACTTACCTAAACAACAACAAATTATACTATAGATGAATCTTGTATCATCTAAATCAATTCATTGGCACATCTTAATTAATGCATTCCAAATCAAATATGTTTCCATCCAATATCATTGAACCACAGATCAAATCAAATAATCATAAATGTCAGCAGCATTGAACTACAGATCTAATAATCATATGACATCTATCTGACCTTAAATTCCCCCTTAAATAAGGTATTCATCCTCATACTAATTGAATTCTAACAAGCAAAAATTCAACTACTAATCTAATAAGCATCTGAAAAAACCCCAAGATGCTTTTATCTCTGAAGCAACGACATTGCACAGGATGTTCAATGCTATCAATATCTCTGAAGCAACGACAAAATTCCACTACTAACCCAAAGTAAATAAGCATAGACTGCCCCTTCCCCTTGACCACGCTTCCCCTCTCCTTCAGAAGCCCCAATCCAGCACAAAAAAATCCAGCCCTTGAGAAGCTCTTTTTGATTAACATGACAACACCCAGTACGTGAGCACATCCTTCACTATATTTACAACCAAACTAATGCACCATCTAATCACCTCAAGTAGATAATTTCCAAAAACACAAGGCCATGCACAACCCATCTCATAGCCTCTGCCTGACAGGCATCAATCAAGCATCAAATAACTGCAACTATGACAACATGCATCAATCAAGCATCTAAGAATTGCAACTATCATAGCCATAATCCCTAGAACTAAGCATACATTTAATTAATCATCAAGCCAAAGAACTAAAGCAGGCACCAACCCAAACCAATACAAAAGTATATATTTGACTCCAAACACTTAAAGAATTGCAAAAATTCCACTACTAATCTAATAAGCATCTGAAAAAACCCATCCCTCGGTCTGGCTACTTCTAACCTAATCTAATAATCATATGTGGTCCACCATTCTTGCATGAATCAAATACAGAAAAACCCTAAAGCAGAGAAAACCCTACCTCCAACAAATCTAACCAAACAAAGTTCTGGCCACAAACCCTACAATCTAAAAACTACCAACTAAAAGTTAGCCGCAGATACCTTCTGCTCCGCTTCCTCCTCGCCGGAGCCGGCCTCCACCTTCTCCACCTCGTGCGCCTCGCCAGAGCCCGCCCCCAACTTCTGCGCCTCGCCAGAGCCCGCCTCCACCTTCTGCGCCTCGCCGGAGTTTGCCAGAGCGAGCGCATCTGGCTGGACCGCGCCGTTGCGGCCCGCCCCCACCTTCTCCAGATCTCCAGCGGAGGGAGCACCGCGCTGGACGCCGGCACGCCCCCTCACAAAGGTGCCCGCAACGACCTGCCGCGCCTGCTCCACCAGATCTGCGCCCCAATCGGGGCGCTCGCCTCCTGCGTCCGCCATGGCGATGGAGAGGATGCGGTGAGGGAGACGAGGAGGTTGGAGAGGAGAGGGAGTGGGGAGTGGAGAGTGGAGAGAGGGAGACGATGCGGCGGGGGGAAATGGTGGGCGATGCGGCCGGAGGTGGTTGCCGTCCACATTTATATGATGGGACAGTTTTGGCAACTACCCGTGACATGTGCTGCCCCACGCGCGGGCGGCTTCACGCGTGCATGAAAGGCCGCCGTATACAAACAAATACGTATACGGACGGGCACACATATACGGCCGGGCATACGATCTAACCGGACCCGTACGGGCCTCCCAGGGCTCCTCGACGGCTATACGCGGGGGCAACAAAGACGATTGTGCCCCTCGTTATGAACTGTTTTTGGTTCATCCTAGCCGTAGATGTGTTTTTCCACCCCACGTTCAGCCCAGGGGGGAGCACCGGAGCAGAAACGCTTCCTCACTGAATCCCTCACGATCTCTTCGGCTTTGTAGCAGGTCTTGTAGTAGTGTCCGATCGCGAGCGCCAGCGCAGCAGGAGGGTAGCTGCTAGGCGTGCCCGGGCTGGGATACCCACCATACCCTGAAGCGTGGCACGTCCGCGCCACGTAGCCAAGCAACGCTACCATAGCCAATGCGGCAAGCTTAGCCATCTTCGCTATGGCCGTACGTATCTGTGCTCCCTCTGTTACTTGTGTGTTTCCTCGAGAAATGGGAGGACGATGGGTGAAGGAAGCTTGCTGTTGCTCAGGTCTATTTATAAACCCACAATGCTGTGTTATGCAGTTTGAATTCGAACAGCGACAGCGACAAACTTGCTCGCATGGAATAATGAGTTCTTTACACTATCTCGGAGAGCAAAGTCAAGCGGGGACGTGGGCAGGGTAATCTCAGTACAGCTCGGACTGGTTGACATTGTCGTGTGCTAGTTCCCTGTGTTGATGTGGGTGTCGGCCGAGCAATGCTATACTCACGGGCTGTGTTTTTATCATAGTTTTAAATAGCCGGCTATAGCTCCGCTATAGCCCGCTATAGCCTTTTTAGTAAGGTGCCGCTAAATGATCGCCTTCACAAATAGTCCGCTTTAGCCCGCTATAGCTCCGCTATAACTGATTTACAGGCCCGCCGCTATTTTTCATATCCCGCTATTTGAAACATTGGTTTTTACTGAATTCACGGACTGTCCTAGTTGTGATATTTTGATTGGATAGAAATTAGGATGAGGGGTCCACCTTCACTGAAAATCAGGGGGGAGAAGATTAGTTAAGGAAAGAGCCCGTGAAAGGCCCGTAAAGGTCCGTGCGTTTAGAATTATCGGTGTCGGCCGGGTGGAATACATAGTAGTAGTAAGAGTACTACTAGATTACGTGCCAATAGGTTTTGATCATTGATGCTGTACCGTGTGCCGCAATGGAAGGGGTGATGGATGGACATTTGTTTCCTTGGGAGTTGGGACGAAGCTGCTGGCATGCATGGTTGTGTACTACTACTACACCGGTTTGCTGTTGGCATTGTCTGATAATTGTACCCATGTGTGTCCAGTGGATTGTCGTTTCCTGGGGTCGACAGACAGGCATCCATGTATATATCCATAGATTAAACAAAACCGGTTTACTTCGCTAGGATTTACTTAAACACTTTTGCTCTGGTACACCCCCTAAACACACTCTAGCTTCTGGCCTACTCGAACACCCTTTATTGAACATGATCTAGTTTCAAACATTTTTAAAATGACCCCACGGTATGTATTTGTGACAAGTTTGAACGATTTCAGACACCATACGTACTTTGCAACACGTCCGGCTATTTATCGGCCTTTTTTGACTAAGAAAACCCCAGAAAATATAAAATTTACCGATAACCAAAATAACTTGGCATAATGCCTTTAATTGGTAATATAAGCTCATCGAAAAAATTTAGGGTCATTTGACGTATGCCAAAAAAATATGCTCTCAAAGGGACCCTTTTGGCCTATCCGAAAACTCTCTGTTGAACATGGTCTATTTTTGGACATGCATGAAGCAACCTCAACTTTTTCCAGTAGGTGGGCATACCCATGGTAGGCATCCATACTAGGTTTGAACGAATTTCTACACCGTATGCAAGTTGCGTCATGTCCGGCCATTTATCAGCCTTTTTGGGTTTTTTTGTTGCAGCCTGCATGTACGTAGCTGTACGCAACACACTGTGCCGTTCGTGGTTTTTGTCCCACCTCGTCTAGTTACACAGAAGGAGACAGGATGCTAAATCATTTTAGCATCTTATCAATATGTATTTTAGCATAGCCCTATCAGGCAATTCTATCTCCATAGATAATTATGACTGGACAAGTCCTGCCAAGTACACCTTACTTGAGTGCTCGGCCGCGACATGCGCCTCGCGGCCTGCCGCATCCTTGGCCAAGAAGTTGAGCCTAACGAGAGCCGCATCATAGGGCGACACCATGACCACAATTAATTCCCACTAACACCCTTCAGTAGTAACAAAAAAATTGTGATAAACATAAGATGACATAAATTTTGAGCAACAAAGAACAACATAAGCTTAATGTCCAAGTCAAGTAATCCACATTTCTACCACACTAGGGGTTACTCAATCGGGTGAAAGAAGAGAGACATTCATAATGAAGGAAATATGCCCTAGAGGCAATAATAAAGTTGTTATATTTCCTTATATCATGATAAATGTTTATTATTCATGCTGGAATTGTATTAACCAGAAACTTGATACATGTGTGGATACATAGACAAAACACCATGTCCTAGTAAGCCTTTACTAGATTAGCTTGTTAATCAAAGATGGTTAAGTTTCCTAACCATAGACATGTGTTGTCATTTGATGAACGTGATCACATCATTCGACCCATCCGTTAGCTTAGCATATTGATCGTTTAGTTTTATTGCTATTGCTTTCTTCATGTCAAATACATATTCCTTCGACTATGAGATTATGCAACCCCCGGATACCGCGGGAATACCTTGTGTGCTATCAAACGTCACAACGTAACTGGGTGATTATAAAGATGCTCTACAGGTATCTCCGAAGGTGTTTGTTGGGTTGGCATAGATCGAGATTAGGATTTGTCACTCCGAGTATCGGAGAGGTATCTCTGGGCCCTCTCGGTAATACACATCATAAGAAGCCTTGCAAGCAAAGTGACTAATAAGTTAGTTGCAGGATGATGTATTATGGAACGAGTAAAGAGACTTGCCGGTAACGAGATTAAACTAGGTATGAAGATACCAATGATGGAATCTCGGGCAAGTAACATATTGATGACAAAGGAAATAACATATGTTGTCATAACAGTTCGACCGATAAAGATCTTCGTAGAATATGTAGGAGCCAATATAATCATATAGGTTCCGCTATTGGTTATTGACCGAAGAGGCGTCTCGGTCATGTCTACATAGTTCTCGAACCCGTAGGGTCCGCACCCTTAACGTTCGATGACGATTTAGTATTGTATGAGTTATGTGATTTGGTGACCGAATGTTGTTCGGAGTCCCGGATGAGATCACGGACATCACGAGGAGTCTCGAAATGGTCGATAGGTAAAGATTGATATATAGGACGATGGTATTCGGACACCGAAGTGTTTCAGAGGGTATCGGGTACTTATCGGGTCACCGGAAGGTGTTTCTGGTACCCCCGACAATCATATGGGCCATATGGGCCTTGTGAAGGAACACACCAGCCCACAAGGGGCTGGTGCGCCCTATAAGGCTATAGGTGGAGGAGAAGAAAATGGGGGAAGGGAAAGGAAAGTGTGGATTACGACTCCCACTTCCTTCCCTCACCCCTCTCTTTCCTTCCCCTTCATGCATACATGAAAAGGGGGGCGCAGAGCAAGGCAGGGCCCCTAGGTTGCGGCGGCCAACCCTAGGGTGCCCCTAGCTGCCTCTCCCCCTCCCACCTATATATATGTGTGGGGAGGGGGCGTCTAGAACACACACCAACGATTGTTAGCCGTGTGTGGTGCCCCCCTCCACAGTTTACGCCTCTGGTCACACTAGTAGAAAAAGGGTCAAATGTGAAGCACATTAGTGCCGGTTTGAATTTGAGCCGGCACTAATGTGCTCATTAGTGCCGGTTCCAACGGCTAGGCGGGCGGACATCATTAGTACCGGTTCGTGGAGAACCTTTAGCACCGGTTCGTGCCACGAACCGGTACTAATGAGAGTGGTGGCAGGATGTTGTCAGAGTGGGGCCCCTCCAGCACCTTTAGTACCGGTTCGTGCCACGAACCGGTACTAAAGGTCGTCCTATATAAACCCTTCGTCCACCAGCACTCTGTTCTTCCCCCTTTCCCCTCTCCCTCTCCTCTGTTCTTCCCTTCTTCCTCTCGAGTTCATCACAAAATTTTCCCCAAATTTGTCAAGATTTGCAGGCCCCATCCATTCAAATGTTCACAAAGGTTAGCAACTTTGTCCTTTCATCTCTCATTGCTAGATTAGCTTTTGTATTGGTTTATATAGTGATTAATTGTGGGTTTTAGTAATTTGGGAGGAATTATATGTGATAGTATTTGATTTATATGCAAATTGAGGTCAAAATAACACTTAGTTTGCATATGTAGGTGTGGTTTACTTAGTGCCTTCTAAATCTCCGTCGTAACCACCGTCGATCACCCGCACCGTCCTGTCGCCCGCACCACCTTGTGGTGAGCCTCTTGTTCATGAAATTTTATATAAAAAATTGATGTTTGTGTGATTTGGATATATAGTTACTTGTATAATTATCTTACCCGTACGTTGTTTGTTATACATAGTGCCATGGTTTTGATATCCGTCCCCGTCGGCCCTCGCCCTTGTTATGATTCGGATGTGGTATATTCTCTCTTAAAACTATTTGTTGCATTTCGTGTTTATGACAAATTATGCCCATCAAGCTGACATAGATATTTGTATGTAGGAGGTAGTTGAACCGGAAATTCCAACCGACCCTATTGTCGAGAGGTTAAATTTAGTTGAAACAGAAAACGAGGATTTGAAAGAAAAATTGAAAAGAATTGAGGGGAGAAGATGGAATTGGAGTTGCATGTTGCCGATGTCGTCGATGATCACAAGATTAAGATGGAGAAAATGCGCTTGAAGATTAGAAAGATTAGAAACTATGCCATTCATAGTGAGGCTTGGTATCATTATGCGGTTGGATCAATTGTTACCTTAGTTGCCATCTTGATCGCATTTGTTGTTGCATTTAAATTCTTTAGCTAGAGAGTTATTTGGTTGTTGCATTTAAGTGTTGTATGAACTTTATGTATTGTATTAATTTGGTGTTTTCAGTGCTGTGTATTGAAGATGAGCCGACAATGGATGTACGATGACCGATGCTCTCCCGAGTTCATTAATGGCGTGCATACTTTTCTGCTTGCGGCTGAGGCAAACAAGCGGGTGGATGGTTTTATGCCTTGTCCATGTGCTGGCTGTAAGAATGGTCACAATTACTCTATGTCAAGAACCATTCACGTCCACCTGTTTGAGTCCGGTTTCATGCCCCACTATATTGTTTGGACCAAGCACAGAGAAAGAGGGGTTATGATGGAAGACAATGAAGAAGAAGAGGACGACGACTGCTATCCTGGCCATGGGTTCCCTGAATACGATGATACAACAATAAGGGAAGAAGCTGAGCCGGTAATGCGGGAAGAAGCTGAGCCGGCAATGCGGGAAGAAGCTGGAGAAGAGGCTTCAGATGAGCCCGTTGATGATCTAGGTCGGGCCATTGCCGATGCAAAGAGAAACTGCGCAAGTGATTTGGAGAAGAAGAAGTTGCAGCGCATGTTAGAGGATCACAAAAAATTGTTGTACCCAAATTGCGTGGGTGACAAGAAAAAGCTGGGCACCACACTGGAATTGCTACAATGGAAGGCAGAGAATGGTGTATCTGACAAGGGATTTAGAAAGTTGTTGGTAATGATAAAGAATATGCTTCCAAAGGACAACGAATTGCCCGAGCGTATGTACGAAGCAAAGAAAGTTGTCTACCCTCTAGGGTTAGAGGTGCAGAAGATACATGCATGCCCTAATGATTGCATCCTCTACCGCGGTGAGTACGAGGATTTGAATGCTTGCCCGGTATGCGGTGCATTGCGCTATAAGATCAGCCGCGATGACCCTGGTGATGTCGAGGGCGAGCGCCCCAGGAAGAAGATTCCTGCCAAGGTGATGTGGTATGCTCCTATAATACCACGGTTGAAACATTTGTTCCAAAACAAAGAGCATGCCAAGGCGATGCGATGGCATAGAGAAGACTGTAAGAAAGACAGAAAGTTGAGAGTACCCGCTGATGGGTCGCAGTGGAGAAAAATCGAAAGAAAGTACGGGAAGGAGTTTGCAGATGACGCAAGGAACGTATGGTTTGGTCTAAGCGCAGATGGCATTAATCCTTTTGTGGAGCAGAGCAGCAACCATAGAACCTGGCCTGTGACTCTATGTTTGTATAACCTTCCTCCTTGGTTGTGCATGAAGCGGAAGTTCATTATGATGCCAGTACTCATCCAAGGCCCTAAGCAACCCGGCAACGACATTGATGTGTATCTAAGGCCATTAGTGGAAGAACTCTTACAACTTTGGAATGGAACAGGTGTACGTGCGTGGGATGAGCACATGGGGGAAGAATTTGACCTAAAGGCATTGCTGTTTGTGACCATTAATGATTGGCCTGCTCTCAGTAACCTTTCAGGACAGACAAACAAACAAGGGATACCGCGCATGCATGCACTGTTTGGACGATACCGACTTAGGGAGTCCGGGATTAGGGGGTCTCCGGACAGCCGGACTATATCCTTTGGCCGGACTGTTAGTGAAGGAAATATGCCCTAGAGGCAATAATAAAGTTATTATTTATTTCCTTATAATCATGATAAATGTTTATTATTCATGCTAGAATTGTACTAACCGGAAACATAATACACGTGTGAATACATAGACAAACTTAGTGTGACTAGTATGCCTCTACTTGACTAGCTCGTTAATCAAAGATGGTTATGTTTCCTAACCATGAACAAAGTGTTGTTATTTGATTAACGAGGTCACATCATTAGTTGAATGATCTGATTGACATGACCCATTCCATTAGCTTAGCACCCGATCGTTTAGTATGTTGCTATTGCTTTCTTCATGACATATACATGTTCCTATGACTATGAGATTATGCAACTCCCGTTTGCCGGAGGAACACTTTGGGTGCTACCAAACGTCACAACATAACTGGGTGATTATAAAGGAGCATTACAGGTGTCTCCAAAGGTAGATGTTGGGTTGGCGTATTTCGAGATTAGGATTTGTCACTCCGATTGTCGGAGAGGTATCTCTGGGCCCTCTCGGTAATGCACATCACATAAGCCTTGCAAGCATTACAACTAATATGTTAGTTGTGAGATGATGTATTACGGAACGAGTAAAGAGACTTGCCGGTAACGAGATTGAACTAGGTATTGGATACCGACGATCGAATCTCGGGCAAGTAACATACCGATGACGAAGGGAACAACATATGTTGTTATGCGGTCTGACCGATAAAGATCTTCATAGAATATGTAGGAGCCAATATGGCCATCCAGGTCCCGCTATTGGTTATTGACCGGAGACGTGTCTCGGTCATGTCTACATTGTTTTCGAACCCGTAGGGTCCGCACGCTTAAGGTTACGATGACAACTATATTATGAGTTTATGCATTTTGATGTACCGAAGGTTGTTCGGAGTCCCGGATGTGATCATGGACATGACGAGGAGTCTCGGAATGGTCGAGACGTAAAGATTGATATATTGGAAGCCTATGTTTGGATATCGGAAGTGTTCCGGGTGAAATCGGGATTTTACCGGAGTACCGGGAGGTTACCGGAACCCCCCGGGAACCATATGGGCCTTGATGGGCTTTAGTGGAAAGGAGAAAGGGGCAGCCCAAGGTGGTCGCGCGCCTCCCCCCTCCCCCTAGTCCTATTAGGACTAGGAGAGGTGGCCGGCCCCCCTTCTCTCTCTTTCCCCCTTGGGAATCCTATTTGGAATAGGATTGAGGGGGGAGTCCTACTCCCGGTAGGAGTAGGACTCCTCCTGCGCCTCCATAGGGCTGGCCGCACCCCTCCCCCTTGGCTCCTTTATATACGGAGGCAGGGGGCACCTCGAGACACACAAGTTGATCCACGTGATCTATTCCTTAGCCGTGTGCGGTGCCCCCAGCCACCATATTCCTCGATAATACTGTAGCGGAGTTTAGGCGAAGCCCTACTGCTGTAGTGCATCAAGATCGTCACCACGCCGTCCTGCTGACGGAACTCTTCCCCGACACTTTGCTGGATCGGAGTCCGGGAATCATCATCGAGCTGAACGTGTGCTCGAACTCGGAGGTGCCGTAGTTTCGGTACTTGATCGGTTGGATCGTGAAGATGTACGACTACTTCCTCTATGTTGCGTTAACGCTTCCGCAGTCGGTCTGCGTGGGTACGTAGACAACACTCTACCCCTCGTTGCTATGCATCACATGATCTTGCGTGTGTGTAAGAAAATTTTGAAATTACTACGAAACCCAATAGTGGCATCCGAGCCTAGGTTATTTATGTTGATGTTATATGCACGAGTAGAACACAAGTGAGTTGTGGGCGATATAAGTCATACTGCCTACCAGCATGTCATACTTTGGTTCGGCGGCATTGTTGGACGAGACGACCTGGACCAACCTTACACGTACGCTTACGGGAGACCGGTTCCCCCGACATGCTTTGCACACAGGTGGCTTGCGGGCGACTGTCTCTCCAACTTTAGTTGAACCAAGTATGACTACGCCCGGTCCTTGCGAAGGTTAAAATGGAGTCTATTTGACAAACTATCGTTGTGGTTTTGATGCGTAGGTGAGATTGGTTCTTGCTTAAGCCCGTAGCAGCCACGTAAAACTTGCAACAACAAAGTAGAGGACGTCTAACTTGTTTTTGTAGGGCATGTTGTGATGTGATATGGTCAAGACATGATGCTGAATTTTATTGTATGAGATGATCATGTTTTGTAACCGAGTTATCGGCAACTGGCAGGAGGCATATGGTTGTCGCTTTATTGTATGCAATGAAATCGTGATGTAATGCTTTACTTTATTACTAAGCGGTAGTGATAGTTGTGGAAGCATAAGCTTGGTAAGACGACAACGATGCTACGATGGAGATCAAGGTGTTACGCCGGTGACGATGGTGATCACGACGGTGCTTCGGAGATGAAGATCACAAGCACAAGATGATGATGGCCATATCATATCACTTATATTGATTGCATGTGATGTTTATCCTTTTATGCATGTTATCTTGCTTTGATTGACGGTAGCATTATAATATGATCTCTCACTAAATTATCAAGAAGTGTTCTCCCTGAGTATGCACCGTTGTGAAAGTTCTTCGTGCTGAGACACCACGTGATGATCGGGTGTGATAGGTTCTACGTTCAAATACAACGGGTGCAAAACAGTTGCACATGCGGAATACTCAGGTTATACTTGACGAGCCAAGCATATACAGATATGGCCTCGGAACACGGAGACCGAAAGGTCGAGCGTGAATCATATAGTAGATATGATCAACATAATGATGTTCACCGATGAAACTACTCCATCTCACGTGATGATCGGACATGGTTTAGTTGATTTGGATCACATGATCACTTAGAGGATTAGAGGGATGTGTATCTAAGTGGGAGTTCTTAAGTAATATGATTAATTGAACTTAAATTTATCATGAACTTAGTACCTGATAGTATCTTGCTTGTTTATGCTGATTGTAGATAGATGGCTCGTGTTGTTGTTCCGTTGAATTTTAATGCGTTCCTTGAGAAAGCAAAGTTGAAAGATGATGGTAGCAATTACACGGACTGGGTCCGTAACTTGACGATTATCCTCATTGCTGCACAGAAGAATTACGTCCTGGAAGCACCGCTGGGTGCCAGGCCTGCTGCAGGAGAAACGCCGGATGTTATGAACGTCTGGCAGAGCAAAGCTGATGACTACTCGATAGTTTAGTGTGCCATGCTTTACGGCTTAGAATCGGGACTTCAACGACGTTTTGAATGTCATGGAGCATATGAGATGTTCCAGGAGTTGAAGTTGATATTTCAAGCAAATGCCCGGATTGAGAGATATGAAGTCTCCAATAAGTTCTATAGCTGCAAGATGGAGAAGAACAGTTCTGTCAGTGAGCATATACTCAAAATGTTTGGGTATAATAATCACTTGATTCAATTGGGAGTTAATCTTCCAGATGATTGCGTCATTGACAGAATTCTCCAATCACTGCCACCAAGCTACAAGAGCTTCGTGATGAACTATAATATGCAAGGGATGAACAAGACTATTCCCGAGCTCTTCACGATGTTGAAAGCTGCAGAGGTAGAAATCAAGAAGGAGCATCAAGTGTTGATGGTCAACAAGACCACTAGTTTCAAGAAAAGGGGCAAAGGAAAGAAGAAGGGGAACTTCAAGAAGAACGGCAAGCCAGTTGCTGCTCAAGAGAAGAAACCCAAGTCTGGACCTAAGCCTGAAACTGAGTGCTTCTACTGCAAGCAGACTGGTCACTGGAAGCGGAACTGCCCCAAGTATTTGGCGGATAAGAAGGATGGCAAGGTGAACAAAGGTATATGTGATATACATGTTATTGATGTGTACCTTACTAATGCTCGCAGTAGCACCTGGGTATTTGATACTGGTTCTGTTGCTAATATTTGCAACTCGAAACAGGAGCTACGGATTAAGCAAAGATTGGCTAAGGACGAGGTAACGATGCGCGTGGGAAACGGTTCCAAAGTCGATGTGATCGCGGTCGGCACGCTACCTCTACATCTACCTTCGGGATTAGTATTAGACCTAAATAATTGTTATTTGGTGCCAACGTTGAGCATGAACATTATATCTGGATCTTGTTTAATGCGAGACGGTTATTCATTTAAATCAGAGAATAATGGTTCTTCTATTTATATGAGTAATATCTTTTATGGTCATGCACCCTTGAAGAGTGGTCTATTCTTATTGAATCTTGATAGTAGTAATACACATATTCATAATGTTGAAGCCAAAAAATGCAGAGTTGATAATGATAGTGCAACTTATTTGTGGCACTGCCGTTTAGGTCATATCAGTGTAAAGCGCATGAAGAAACTCCATACTGATGGACTTTTGGAACCACTTGATTATGAATCACTTGGTACTTGCGAACCGTGCCTCATGGGCAAGATGACTAAAACACCATTCTCCGGTACTATGGAGAGAGCAACAGATTTGTTGGAAATCATACATACAGATGTATGTGGTCCAATGAATATTGAGGCTCGTGGCAGATATCGTTATTTTCTCACCTTCACAGATGATTTAAGCAGATATGGGTATATCTACTTAATGAAACATAAGACTGAAACATTTGAAAAGTTCAAGGAATTTCAGAGTGAAGTTGAAAATCATCGTAACAAGAAAATAAAGTTTCTACGATCTGATCGTGGAGGAGAATATTTGAGTTATGAGTTTGGTGTACATTTGAAAAATTGTGGAATAGTTTCGCAACTCACGCCACCCGGAACACCTCAGCGCAATGGTGTGTCCGAACGTCGTAATCGTACTTTACTGGATATGGTGCGATCTATGATGTCTCTTACTGATTTACCGCTATCGTTTTGGGGATATTCTCTAGAGACGGCCGCATTCACGTTAAATAGGGCACCATCAAAATCCGTTGAGACGACACCTTATGAACTGTGGTTTGGCAAGAAACCAAAGTTGTCGTTTCTAAAAGTTTGGGGCTGCGATGCTTATGTGAAAAAGCTTCAACCTGATAAGCTCGAACCCAAATCGGAGAAATGTGTCTTCATAGGATATCCAAAGGAAACTATTGGATACACCTTCTATCACAGATCCGAAGGCAAGACTTCTGTTGCTAAATTCGGAAACTTTCTAGAGAAGGAGTTCCTCTCGAAAGAAGTGAGTGGGAGGAAAGTAGAACTTGACAAGGTAACTGTACCTGCTCCCTTACTGGAAAGTAGTACATCACAGAAAACTGTTTCAGTGACACCTACACCAGTTAGTGAGGAAGCTAATGATAATGATCATGAAAATTCAGATCAAGATACTACTGAACCTCGTAGATCAACCAGAGTAAGATCCGCACCAGAGTGGTACGGTAATCCGGTTCTGGAAGTCATGCTACTAGATCATGATGAACCTACGAACTATGAAGAAGCGATGGTGAGCCCAGATTCTGCAAAGTGGCTTGAAGCCATGAAATCTGAGATGGGATCCATGTATGAGAACAAAGTATGGACTTTGGTTGACTTGCCCGATGATCGGCAAGCAACTGAGAATAAATGGATCTTCAAGAAGAAGACTGACGCTGATGGTAATGTTACTGTCTACAAAGCTCGACTTGTCGCAAAAGGTTTTCGACAAGTTCAAGGGATTGACTACGATGAGACCTTCTCACCCGTAGCGATGCTTAAGTCTGTCCGAATCATGTTAGCAATTGCCGCATTTTCTGATTATGAAATTTGGCAGATGGATGTCAAAACTGCATTCCTGAATGGATTTCTGGAAGAAGAGTTGTATATGATGCAACCCGAAGGTTTTGTCGATCAAAAGGGAGCTAACAAAGTGTGCAAGCTCCAGCGATCCATTTATGGACTGGTGCAAGCCTCTCGGAGTTGGAATAAACGTTTTGATAGTGTGATCAAAGCATTTGGTTTTATACAGACTTTTGGAGAAGTCTGTATTTACAAGAAAGTGAGTGGGAGCTCTGTAGCATTTCTGATATTATATGTGGATGACATATTATTAATTGGAAATGATATAGATTTTCTAGATAGCATAAAGGGATACTTGAATAAGAATTTTTCAATGAAAGACCTCGGTGAAGATGCTTACATATTAGGCATTAAGATCTATAGAGATAGATCAAGACGCTTAATTGGACTTTCACAAACAACATACCTTGACAAAATTTTGAAGAAGTTCAAAATGGATCAAGCAAAGAAAGGATTCTTGCCTGTGTTACAAGGTGTGAAATTGAGTAAGACTCAATGCCCGACCACTTCAGAAGATAGAGAGAATATGAAAGATGTTCCCTATGCTTCAGCCATAGGCTCTATCATGTATGCAATGCTGTGTACCAGACCTGATGTGTGCCTTGCTATAAGTTTAGCAGGGAGGTACCAAAGTAATCCAGGAGTGGATCACTGGACAACGGTCAAGAACATCCTGAAATACCTGAAAAGGACTAAGGATATGCTTCTCGTATATGGAGGTGACAAAGAGCTCGTCGTAAATGGTTACGTTGATGCAAGCTTTGACACTGATCCGGACGATTCTAAATCGCAAACCGGATACGTGTTTACATTAAACGATGGAGCTGTCAGTTGGTGCAGTTCTAAACAAAGCGTCGTAGCGGGATCTACATGTGAAGCAGAGTACATAGCTGCTTCAGAAGCGGCAAATGAAGGAGTCAGGATGAAGGAGTTCATATCCGATCTAGGTGTCATACCTAGTGCATCGGGTCCAATGAAAATCTTTTGTGACAATACTGGTGCAATTGCCTTGGCAAAGGAATCCAGATTTCACAAGAGAACCAAGCACATCAAGAGACGCTTCAATTCCATCCGGGATCTAGTCCAGGTGGGAGACATAGAGATTTGCAAGATACATACGGATCTGAATGTTGCAGACCCGTTGACTAAGCCTCTTCCACGAGCAAAACATGATCAGCACCAAGGCTCCATGGGTGTTAGAATCATTACTGTGTAATCTAGATTATTGACTCTAGTGCAAGTGGGAGACTGAAGGAAATATGCCCTAGAGGCAATAATAAAGTTATTATTTATTTCCTTATAATCATGATAAATGTTTATTATTCATGCTAGAATTGTATTAACCGGAAACATAATACATGTGTGAATACATAGACAAACTTAGTGTCACTAGTATGCCTCTACTTGACTAGCTCGTTAATCAAAGATGGTTATGTTTCCTAACCATGAACAAAGTGTTGTTATTTGATTAACGAGGTCACATCATTAGTTGAATGATCTGATTGACATGACCCATTCCATTAGCTTAGCACCCGATCGTTTAGTATGTTGCTATTGCTTTCTTCATGACATATACATGTTTCTATGACTATGAGATTATGCAACTCCCGTTTGCCGGAGGAACACTTTGGGTGCTACCAAACGTCACAACATAACTGGGTGATTATAAAGGAGCATTACAGGTGTCTCCAAAGGTAGATGTTGGGTTGGCGTATTTCGAGATTAGGATTTGTCACTCCGATTGTCGGAGAGGTATCTCTAGGCCCTCTCGGTAATGCACATCACATAAGCCTTGCAAGCATTACAACTAATATGTTAGTTGTGAGATGATGTATAACGGAACGAGTAAAGAGACTTGCCGGTAACGAGATTGAACTAGGCATTGGATACCGACGATCGAATCTCGGGCAAGTAACATACCGATGACAAAGGGAACAACGTATGTTGTTATGCGGTCTGACCGATAAAGATCTTAGTAGAATATGTAGGAGCCAAGATGGGCATCCAGGTCCCGCTATTGGTTATTGACCGGAGACGTGTCTCGGTCATGTCTACATTGTTCTCGAACCCGTAGGGTCCGCACGCTTAAGGTTACGATGACAGTTATATTATGAGTTTATGCATTTTGATGTACCGAAGGTTGTTCGGAGTCCCGGATGTGATCACGGACATGACGAGGAGTCTTGGAATGGTCGAGACGTAAAGATTGATATATTGGAAGCCTATGTTTGGATATCGGAAGTGTTCCGGGTGAAATCGGGATTTTACCGGAGTACCGGGAGGTTACCGGAACCCCCCGGGAACCATATGGGCCTAGATGGGATTTAGTGGAAAGGAGAAAGGGGCAGCCCAAGGTGGCCGCGCGCCTCCCCCCTCCCCCTAGTCCTATTAGGACTAGGAGAGGTGGCCGGCCCCCCTTCTCTCTCTTTCCCCCTTGTGAATCCTATTTGGAATAGGATTGGGGGGGAGTCCTACTCCCGGTAGGAGTAGGACTCCTCCTGCGCCTCCATAGGGCTGGCCGCACCCCTCCCCCTTGGCTCCTTTATATACGGAGGCAGGGGGCACCTCGAGACACACAAGTTGATCCACGTGATCTATTCCTTAGCCGTGTGCGGTGCCCCCAGCCACCATATTCCTCGATAATACTGTAGCGGAGTTTAGGCGAAGCCCTGCTGCTGTAGTGCATCAAGATCGTCACCACGCCGTTGTGCTGATGGAACTCTTCCCCGACACTTTGCTAGATCGAAGTCCGGGGATCGTCATCGAGCTGAACGTGTGCTCGAACTCGGAGGTGCCGTAGTTTCGGTACTTGATCGGTTGGATCGTGAAGACGTACGACTACTTCCTCTACGTTGCGTCAACGCTTCCGCAGTCGGTCTGCGTGGGTACGTAGACAACACTCTCCCCCTCGTTGCTATGCATCACATGATCTTGCGTGTGCGTAGGAAAATTTTGAAATTACTACGAAACCCAACAGTTAGACTATGAAGATACAAGATTGAAGACTTCGTCTCATGTCCAAATGGGACTCTCCTTGGCGTGGAAGGCAAGCTAGGCAGTACGGATATGGATATCTCCTCCTTTGTAACCGACCTTGTGTAACCCTAACCCTCTCCGGTGTCTATATAAACCGGAGGGTTTTAGTACTTAGGACACAACAATAACATACAATCATACCATAGGCTAGCTTCTAGGGTTTAGCCTATCTGATCTCGTGGTAGATCTACTCTTGTACTACCCATATCATCAATATTAATCAAGCAGGACATAGGGTTTTACCTCCATCAAGAGGGCCCGAACCTGGGTAAAACATCGTGTTCCCTGCCTTCTGTTACCATCCGCCTTAGACGCCCAGTTCGGGACCCCCTACCCAAGATTCACCGGTTTTGACACTGACATTGGTGCTTTCATTGAGAGTTCCTCTGTGTCGTCGCCGTTAGGCTTGATGGTTCCTTCTATCATCGTTGGTGATGCAGTCCAGGGTGAGACTTTTCTCCCCGGAAAGATTTTTGTATTCGGCGGCTTTGCACTGCGGGCCAATTCGCTTGGCCATCTGGAGCAGATTGAAAGCTACACCCCTGGCCATCAGGTGAGGTTTGGAAGCTTAAACTACACGACCGATATCCATGGAGACTTGATCTTCGATGGATTCAAGCCTCTGCCTTGTGCGTCACGCGGTCATGATGAGTACGATTTAGCTCTACCATCCGACAGTGTTCAGGAGATCACACCGGCAGCCGCTCTGACCCTCAATTCGGAGCCATTTGCGCCGTCCATGGACTGGTGGATGGACCCTGCCACGAAGGCCTTACCCTCATCGGCGATCGAACCGAAAATCGACCTTACTCTACACGAGAGCCGTGTTGACAAACTGCCGGATCTCTCTCTGGCAACGGACTCCGAACCGCCTGCGCCCGTTCCTAGCGAACCCGATTGGGCTCCGATCATGGAGTTTACCTCCGCGGATATTTTTTAGCACTCTCCCTTTGGCGACATACTGAACTTGTTAAGGTCTCTCTCCTTGTCAGGAGGATCCTGGCCGAACTATGTCTGGCAGGACTGGGATGCGGACGATGAAGAAATTCGTGGCCTGCCCACCACCCACTTAGTAGCCACTATCGATGACTTAACTAACATGCTTGACTTTGACTCCGAAGACATCGACGGTATGGATGACGATGCAGGAGACAAAGATGAACCACTGCCCACAGGGCACTGGACAGCCACCTCATCATATGATATATACATGGTGGACACACCCAAAGAAGGCAATGGCGACGAGACAGCGGAGGATGACCCCTCCAAGAAGCAACCCAAGCACCGACATCAGCGGCGCTGCTCTAAGTCCCGCCAAAGCAAAAGTGGTGATACCAGCATAGGAGATAATAACACTCCGGATAGTGCCAAAGATAACAACAATCCCCTCCAGCAAGATTTACAGCAGGATGATGGAGGAGCCAGCCCTCCTGAGAGAGCGGCAGATGGAGAAGCGGAGGATGATAATTACATGCCCCCTCCGAAGATGAGGCAAGCCTCGGCGATGACGAATTCGCCGTGCCAGAGGATCCCGCCGAACAAGAGCGCTTCAAGCGCCGGCTTATAGCCACGGTAAATAGCCTTAAGAAAAAGCAGCAGCAGCTTCAAGCTGATCAAGATCTGCTAGCTGACAGATGGACTGAAGTCCTCGCGTTCGAGGAATATAAACCCGAGCGCCCCTCCAAGAGTTACCCAAAATGCAGGCTGCTACCCCGACTGGAGGAAGAAGCGTATGACGCGGCTGATCGGCCACCTCGTGGCCGCGATAGAGAGGTATTCCAGCCAAAAACTCAGCCTGCACCCCGACGCCATTCAAATAAAAAGGCATGGGGAAATACGCCAGACCTGCGAGATGTATTGGAGGAAAAAGCAAAACATACAAGATCGATCTATGGATCACGAGGGGGTGCCCCTATGCGAGACGATGAACTTCACGTCGGATACAGTAAAAGTCAATCCGGCCAGGCTAAACACAGCGGGCAAGACCCATTCGAGCCATGTCGCGATATAGCCCAATACAAAGGCGCCGCACACCCCCTATGCTTCACAACCGAAGTAATGGATCGCCAAATCCCAGAGGGTTTCAAACCTGTAAATATTGAATCATACGATGACACAACAGATCCTGCAGTATGGATCGAGGATTTCCTCCTCCACATCCACATGGCCCGCAGCGATGACTTACATGCCATCAAATACCTCCCACTAAAGCTCAAAGGACCAGCGCGGCATTGGCTTAACAGCTTGCCAGCAGAGTCCATTAACTATTGGGAAGATCTAGATACCGCATTTCTCGACAACTTTCATGGCACTTATGTGCGACCACCAGACGCTGATGACTTGAGCCACATAATTCAGCAGCCAGAAGAATCGGCCAGGCAATTCTGCACACGGTTCCTAACAAAGAAAAATCAAATCGTCGACTGTCCGGATGCAGAGGCCTGTCAGCCTTCAAGCATAACATCCACGACGAGTGGCTTGCCCGGCACCTTGGACAGGAAAAGCCGAAATCTATGGCAGCCCTCACGATACTCATGACCCGCTTTTGTGCGGGAGAAGACAGCTGGCTGGCTCGGAGTAATAACATATCAAAGAACCATGGTACTTCGGATACCAAGGACGGCAATAGCAGGTCACGTCGCAACAAGCATAAGCACCGCATTAACAGCGATAATACTGAAGATACGGCAGTCAATGCCGGATTCAAAGGCTCTAAACCCGGTCAGCGGAAAAAGCCATTTAAGAGAAGCACTCCGGGACCGTCTAGTTTGGACCGCATACTTGATCGCTCGTGTCAAATACACGATACCCCTGACAAGCCAGCCAACCACACCAATAGGGATTGTTGGGTATTCAAGCAGGCTGGCAAGTTAATTGCCGAAAACAAAGATAAGGGGCCAGATAGCGATGACGAGGAAGAGCCCTGGCCGCCGAACACCGGAGGACAGAAGAGGTTCCCCCCACAAGTGCGGACGGTGAACATGATATACGCAACCCACATCTCCTAGAGGCAGCGGAAGCGTGCGCTCAGGGACGTATATGCGTTGGAGCCAGTCGCCCCAAAGTTCAACCCATGGTCCTCCTGCCCGATCACCTCCGATCGCAGGGACCACCCCACTAGTATCCGTCACGGCGGATTCTCTGCACTGGTCTTAGACCCAATCATTGACGGATATCACCTCACTCGAGTCATTATGGATGCGGCAGCAGCCTGAACCTACTTTACCAGGACACAGTGCACAAAATGGATATAGACCCCTCAAGGATCAAACCCACAAAAATGACCTTTAAAGGCGTCATTCCAGGTGTAGAGGCCCATTGCATAAGCTCAATTACACTGGAAGTGGTCCTCGGGTCCCCGGATAACTTCCGGAGCGAAGAATTAATCTTCGATATAGTCCCGTTCCGCAGTGGCTATCATGCACTGCTCGGGCGAACCGCATTTGCGAGATTCAATGCGGTACCGCATTATGCATACCTCAAGCTCAAAATGCTAGGACCTCGGGGGGGGGGGGGTCATCACAGTCAATGAAAACACATAGCGCTCTCTCCGTACGGAGGAGCACATTGTGGCCCTCGCAGCAAAAGCACAAAGCAGCCTCTCAAGGCAATCCACCAGTTCGGCGTTTCAAGACCCGGACACCTTCAAGCGCGCTCGGAGTAATCGGCAACTAGACCACTTGGCACGATCTGAGCTCGTGTAGCAATGCGGCCCCCACCCCGGACCAAGCCAAACGGCGAAATTCGTGCCACGTGTACATAATTATGCATTAAAAGTACCATGGGCACAGGCGGGGAGGGGGGCACAACTACGGCACGCCCCAATACGCGGCTTAAACCGCACCAGGGGCTTCCCGCTTTGTTATTTTTCTCTTTCAGGACATTAATCTCTGGAAATCCTGTCCGGCAGCATGATTGCCGAACACATGATGCAGCAACCAAGGAGGCAGAAAGCTACGTCACACCACGGAACTCCCAGGTGGATTACGATAACGAGTAAAATATTTGCTTTAATACTATTCCTCAGCTTGCCCTTGGAAGGGACATAGTCCTACTTTTTGCTTATCGCACTATCTGTATCATTCTGCTTTAACGCATCTATTTGAATAAACAATGCATAGCATTAAGACTATTATTGCATTCTTTTATATATATATATATATATATATGTGTGTGTGTGTGTGTGTGTGTGTGTGTGTGTGTGTGTGTGTGTGTGTGTGTGTTCCTTAATGACGCCTTGCAACCGTACACTTTGGTACGGCCAATACACCAGGGGCTTAAGTACCCCACAATGCGGTGTGAGAAGTCCGAACACTTTCACAAGTCCGGCACCCCGAACTTATAGCATTATATGCATCAGCTCCGAATCATGTCTTTGTTCAAATGTTGGGTTTTCCTGGCTCCTATGTTTTGGTACCTTACATTCCGCTCTATCGGCTAAGGTAGCGCTAGGAGAACTACTGCGATTGTGCCCGGTTATGATGGGCTAAGCACCTCAGTAGAGAAAGCTAAAACTCACTGTCATGATAAGGCGAGAGACTGGTCGCTGTTCGGCGAGGTTTCGAGTCCCTAAAGACTTATGCCGCTTAGAGCGAGGAGCCGGTCCTGTCCGGCTTAAAGGCGTGTATCGCGCCCCGAATTCGTCCTTCTGAATATCAGGGGCTTCGCCAAAATTTAAAATTATAGAATTCTATGGCTAAGTGAGAGTGATAAAGCATTATTAGTCCGGTTGCCTTGTTCGCTGTGCTGAGCACCTCCCTTGAAGGACCCAAAAATGGGAACAAGAGTGCTCAGATTTATCCCGAACACCCCAGTACTCGTGGCATGGGGGCAGAAGCCGAGGACTAGCCATCTCTCAGATTGGATAAACAGCCAAACAGAAGGTAATATTTTAAATTCAAACAAGCGTTCCATAGCGCATATGAAACAAGTTTTCATCATACAGGATCACACGAGCAAGTTTACTCAAATATTACATCCCTTGAACATTCGCCCGCTACAAGACGGGCACCCTTCAGGACACCCTCATAATAAATTTCGGGGGTGCGATGCTCCTTGCCCTGCGGCGGTCCTTCCTTGATCAGCTTCACGGCGTCTAGCTTGGCCCATTGCACCTTCACACGGGCGAAAGCCCAGCGTGCACCTTTGATGCAGACAGACCGCTTGACGACTTCCAGCCGTGGGCAGGCATCCACAAGCCGCCTCACCAAGCCGAAGTAGCTGTTCGAAAGGGCGTCGCTAGGCCACAGCCGAACTATAAAGCCCTTCATGGCCTGTTCGGCCGCCTTGTGTAGCTCGACTAGCTGCTTCAGCTGGTCGCTCCTAAGCACCGGGTGTTCGGTCCCAGTATACTAAGACCAGAACAGCTTCCCTGTTGAGCTTCCCTCCTCGGCCTGGTAAAACTGTGCGGCATCCGACACGCTGTGGGGCAAATCTGCGAATGCTCCTGGAGAGCTCCGGATCCGGGTAAGTAATAGGTAATCTACTTTCACATGCTTGCTTTGCATATAGAATGCCTTACCCGCCGCTATTTTCTTCATCGCGTCAATCTCCTGAAGGGCCTTTTGGGCCTCAGCCTTGGCACTCTTCGCGCTCTCGAGGGCCGAGGCAAGCTCAGACTCTCGCGTCTTCGAGTCAAGCTCCAACGCCTCGTGCTTCGTCACGAGAGCCTGGAGCTCTTGCTGCACCTCGGCCACCTGAGCCTCTTGCCTTTCCCGCCCGGTGCACTCCTTGGCCGCTTTATCTTCGGCCGCGGACAATGCTTGCTTTAGGGTCGCCACTTCGGTCGTGGCCCCTGGCAAATTCATGATGATCCTATCATTTTGCAATCGCATTCTTTTTATACATATCCATAGACTAGGTATACTTACCTTTGTTCTCCTCGAGATGCCTCTTGGCAAGGCCGAGCTCGTCCTTGAACCCTTTAAGGTCCTGCTTTAGTGCGGCGACCTCCGCAGTCAGTGCGGCAGACGCCAGAAGTGAAGCCTGCATACGCATATTGACATACTTATATTAGACTCCTGCGATATTGTTTGATCCTCTGTCCGACTTTTCTTTGTGAACACCGAACAGAGCATCAGGGGCTACTGTCTATGCGGTAATATTTTTCCTATATTTTAACACTTACCTCAAAGCCTGTTAGAAGGCTGGCACATGCTTCAGTCAATCCGCTCTTGGCGGACTAAACCTTCTGGACCACCGCACTCATAATAGTACGGTGCTCCTCGTCGATGGAAGCACTGCGAAGCGCTCCCAGCAGATTGTTCGATGCCTCTGGATGGACAGAGGTCACTGGCACAGGCATCTTTCCCCTCTTGGAAGGAGGCCGCCTGCCCGAGTCCGGAACCACTGGAGGTTCCGGCGCGGTGTTCGGCTGAGGGCCGAACTCGAAGCCCTTAGGGGCCTTGTTCCCTCTGCTCCCGGAGTCCGGAAGGTCGCCTTGAGGCGCCTCCGGGATTGTCTCCCCTCGGCCCAGTGCCTCTTGAGACAATACCTCGGCGTCGTCCACAGGGCAGGGGGAGGTGGCGGTCGGAAGTGGATCGCTATCCATACCTGACGAGCCCAGGGAGCCATCCGACGATACATTGATACGGGCTCGTGGCGGCCTGCATAATCATGTTCGGCATTAGGGGAAGCAGCGCAACAAAGGAATGCTATGAGTTACTCTGGTATCCGAATACTTACGACTTCGCCAGGGGCTTGGCTCTGAGCAGCCACTCGTCTTCGCCTTCGGCGGCGGTGGTGGAACTGTCCGGAAGGAGAGTCCTTCCCTTCTTGGACCCTTCGCCCCCCCCCCCCCAGTTGGGGCGGCCTTCCTTTTCTTGTCTCCCCCAACTAAAGGGGGAGCATCTTCTTCTTCCTCCTCGTCTTCGGGGGAGGAGTGTGCCGCAGAGTCATCGGACGGTGAGTCCGATAACACCTGGCGTCGGGAACTCCTTCGGGTTCCCTTGGCCTTCTTGGTCTTCTCTGGCACCTTGTAAGGAGCCGGAGTCAGCATCTCTGTCAGGAGAGCATTTGCTGGGCCTTCGGGCAAGGGAGCCGGACAGTCGATCTGTCCGGCTGTTTCCTGCCAGTCCTGTCAAAGGAACGGGAGCTTAGATCCCGCATAGAGTCAAACTATGAAAAACAAGTATCCTGTAAGAGGTAAAACAGCTTAGCGCGCTGGCTTGGCGCTTCGGGCAGAATCCGCGATCCTCGGTAGTAGTAGGAGGAACCTCGACGCCCTTGAATAACACCTTCCAGGCATCCTCGTGTGTTGTATCAAAGAGCCTGTTCAGAGTTTGGTGCTGGGCCGGGTCGAACTCCCACAAGTTGAAGGCCCGTTGTTGACACGGGAGGATCCAGCGGATGAGCATGACCTGGACTACGTTGACGAGTTTGAGCTTCTTGTTAACCATGTTTAGAATACATGTTTGGAGTCCGGTCAGCTCTCCCGAACTACCCCAGGATAGGCCATTCTCTTTCCAGGAGGTGAGCCATGTGGGGATGCCAGATCGGAACTCAAGGGCCGCTGCCCATGCAGGGTCACGTGGCTCGGTGATGTAGAACCACCCCGATTGCCACCCCTTTATGGTCTCCATGAAGGAGCCCTCGAGCCATGTAACATTGGGCATCTTGCCCACCATGGCGCCTCCGCACTCCGCCTGGCGGCTGCCCACTACCTTCGGCTTGACATTGAAGGTCTTCAGCCATAAGCTGAAGCGGGGCTTGATGCGGAGGAAGGCCTCGCACATGACGATAAACGCTGAGATGTTGAGGATGAAGTTCGGGGCCAGATCGTGGAAATCCAGGCCGTAGTAGAACATGAGCCCCCGGACGAATGGGTGGAGAGGGAATCCCAGTCCGCGGAGGAAATGGGTAAGAAACACTACCCTCTCATGGGGCCTAGGGGTGGGGATGAGCTGCCCCTCATCTGGGAGCCGGTACGCGATGTTGTCGGGCAGGTATCCGGCTCTTCTCAGCTTCTTGATGTGTCCCTCCGTGACGGAGGAGACCATCCACCCGCCTCCTGCTCCGGACATGGTTGGAGAAGGTCGAGGTGGGAAATGCGTACTTGGGTGCTGGAGCTCGAGTGTGCGAAAGTGGATGAGCAAAGGAGGAAGAAGGCATGGATGAAGAGGTCAATCCTTATCCCTTTGTATGGGCGGACGAAACTATGCGTCCCCACTAGCCTATCCTCCAAGCGCCATAACCGGTGGCGCGGTTGGGTTACCCACGCCCGTATTGATGAGAATCCCGTGATAAGGGGACACGATCTCTGCTTTGACAAGACGTGTCAAAAAACTGCCTCGTGTTATGTGCGGGGCTAGTTAAAGGAAACGGTTCGAATAATCACCGGGCCATGACATAATGTCGTGTTGCCAAAACAAGTCAGCAAATTGGATTTGTGGAAACATTATTCTCTCTACGGTGGTATGTGGAACTTATTTTGCAGGGTCGGACACTATCCTTGTATTCAAATTCTTCCGTGGTGTATTCGGGGGAGGAACCCGCCTTGCAATGTCGAAGACAACACTGCGTGCCGGGCTCATCGTCATTTAAAGCCTGGTTCAGGGGCTACTGAGGGAGTCCTGGATTAGGGGGTCTCCGGATAGCCGGACTATATCCTTTGGCCGGACTGTTAGACTATGAAGATACAAGATTGAAGATTTCGTCTCGTGTCCGGATGGGACTCTCCTTGGCGTGGAAGGCAAGTTAGGCAGTACGGATATGGATATCTCCTCCTTTGTAACCGACTTTGTGTAACCCTAACCCTCTCCGGTGTCTATATATACCGGAGGGTTTTAGTCCTTAGGACACAACAATAACATACAATCATACCATAGGCTAGCTTCTGGGGTTTAGCCTCTCTGATCTCGTGGTAGATCTACTCTTGTACTACCCATATCATCAATATTAATCAAGCAGGACGTAGGGTTTTACCTCCATCAAGAGGGCCCGGACCTGGGCAAAACATCGTGTTCCCTGCCTCCTGTTACCATCCACCTTAGACGCACAGTTCAGGACCCCCTACCCGAGATCCGCCGGTTTTGACACCGACACCGACAGTATATACTTGGCTAATTGTAAGAAGAATGTGTACCTGGGACATCGTCGATTTCTTCCGAGCAGGCATCCCGTAAGAAAGAAACGCAAGCATTTCAAAGGTGAGGCGGATCACCGGACGAAGCCTCGCCTCCGTACAGGTGTTGATGTACATGATATGGTCAAGGATTTGAAGGTGGTCTTTGGAAAGGGTCCTCGTGGACAACCTGTTACGAATGACGCTGACGGACGCGCACCCATGTGGAAGAAGAAATCTATATTTTGGGACCTGCCCTATTGGAAAGACCTAGAGGTCCGCTCCGCAATCGACGTGATGCACGTGACGAAGAATCTTTGTGTGACCCTGCTTGGCTTCTTGGGTGTGTATGGGAAGACAAAAAATACACCTGAGGCACGGGAGTACCAGCAAAGTATGCACGGAAAAGACGGCATACATCAGGGTCATGCAAGCTACACTCTTACCAAAGAAGAGAAGGAAATCTTCTTTGAATGCCTGCTCAGTATTAAGGTACCGTCTAGCTTCTCGTTGAATATAAAGGGAATAATAAACATGGCAGAAAAAAAGTTCCAGAACCTAAAGTCTCATGACTGCCACGTGATTATGACGCAACTGCTTCCGGTTGCATTGAGGGGGCTTCTACCAGAAAACGTTCGATTAGCCATTATGAAGCTATGTGCATTTCTCAATGCAATCTCTAAGAAGGTAATCGATCCAGAAATCATGCCAAGGTTAGAGAATGATTTGGTGCAATGTCTTGTCAGTTTCGAGTTGGTGTTCCCACCATCCTTCTGCAACATTATGACGCACGTCCTAGTTCACCTATGCGAAGAGATTAACGTTTTGGGTCCTGTATTTGTACACAATATGTTCCCCTTTGATAGGTTCATGGGAGTCTTAAAGAAATATGTTCATAACCATGCTAGGCCAGAAGGAAGCATCTCCAAGGGCCATGAAAATGAGGAGGTCATTGAGTTTTGTATTGACTTTATTCCTCACCTTAAGCCGATTGGTGTTCCTGAATCGCTACATAAGGGCAGACTGGATGGAAAAGGCACGCTAGGAGGGGAACAAATAATATGTATGGACGGACATTCTCTCACTGAAGCACACTACACAGTTCTACAGAATTCCGCCTTGGTGGCTCCGTATATCAATGAACACAAGAATTTGCTATGCTCCAAGCACCCGGAGCGGTCTGATGATTGGATTACACGTGAACGAACCAGGAGTTTCGCCAGCTGGTTGCAGACACGTACCATGCATGACGCCTCTATTGAAGATGACCTGTACTTGCTGTCCTAGTTACCATCTTCGAATATAATGACTTTCAAAGGGTACGAGATAAATGGTAATACATTTTACATGATCGCCCAAGATAAGAAGAGCACCAACCAAAACAGTGGTGTCCGCTTTGATGCAGAAACCAAGACAGGAAAGGAAACATATTATGGTTATATACAGGACATATGGGAACTTGACTATCGACGTGGTTTGAAGGTCCCTTTGTTTTGGTGCAAATGGGTCAATATGACACGAGGCGGGGTAACGGAAGACCCGCAGTACGGAATGACAATAGTGGATCTCAACAATCTTGCGTATGCAGACGAACCATTCATCCTAGACAATGATGTGGCACAGGTTTTCTATGTGAAGGACATGTCTACCAAGCCGAGAAAAAGAAAAGATAAGGAAGCGAATGCATCGTACGATGAGCCAAAGCGGCATATAGTTCTTTCTAGGAAGAGAAACATCGTGGGAGTGGATGACAAGACAGACATGTCAGGAGATTATGAAAAATTTGATGAAATTGCTCCATTCACAGTGAATATTGACCCGAGCATCCAGTTAAATGATGAATATTTTCCATGGCTACGGCACAAAGGGACACACGCGAAGAAAAAGTTTCACACCCAAAGATCTAGGATGTGATCGGCTTCACTATCATCACTTTCTTCTGTGTTTCACACCCAGGAGGGAATCTCTGTAATAGTTAGGGTAGCTAGTTATGTGTTTTGGCATTTGAAACGCGAAGAAATTTTATGTGCAAACAAACTGGATGCACTTCGTGTACAAAATGGACAATCTCTTTCAAAGTATCAGGGTTTCGGACGAAAACTCATCTGTTACAAAGGCATTTCATTTTTTAAATAACCTAAACATTACCAAATTGAATATAATGATAAAACGCACTAATATTAAACATAAGAAAAAAGAATCACTGAAAAATCTATTTTCAAAGTTAAGTTATTCACAAACTAGTGATTTACAGAAATTTCAAATAATTCAAAATTTAAACTATTCAAATTTGAAAACTACGGGCACTAACAGAAAGTTTGTAATTTTTTGTACCTAAAGCAAAAATATTCACAAAGAAACTCTAAATACAGCAAAAAACAACTCAAAAATAAATAAAGCAAAAATAAATAAAGCAAAAAAACAAGAAAATAAAAAGCCCGCCTACTAGGCCAAAGCGGCCTGCATACGACTAGAAACCCAACGTGTATTGGGCCAGGATGCAGGCCCGCAAAGGCCCTGTAGGCCCACAGGGCAGCACAGAACAGGTAGGCCCAGTAGGCTTGCTTTGGAAGGAGCTCGAGAGAGCTATCGCACTGGGGCTTATAAACCAATGCGGACGCCCCTCGGCTAGCGAGGTGGGACTAAACTTGCCGCACCGCACCTGCGCCAGCACACCCCCTTTAGTACCGGGTCGTTGCTCCAACCGGTACTAAAGGGGGGGGTCTTTAGTACCGGTTGGTGCCACCACCCGGTACTAAAGGGGTGCCGTTCCCGCCTCTTGGCCTGGCCAAAACAGACCTTTAGTACCGGTTGGTGGCTTCAACCGGTACTAAAGGTTGTTCTATATAAGAAAACACTTCAGAAAATTTGTCAGTTTCTCATCTCCCTCTGCTTCTTTCTCCTCTGCCCCGTCGCCGCCGCCCCTCGTCGCCGCCCCCGTCGTCGTCCGTTCCCGTCCCCGTCCCTGTCTGTCCCCGTCCCCGTCCCCGTCCCCGTCGTCGCACCCCGCCCTGTCCTCCCGTCGTCCCCACCCGGCCCGTCCCCGTCCCCATCGTCGCCGACCCGTCCCCATCCCCGTCGTCACCGCCTATCTCCGTCCCCGTCGCCGCCCCCCGTCGTCGCGCCTCGCCGGTGAGCTCCTGCCCCAGCCGCACACACACATAGTGTTATAGAAATATTAGAAATGTTAGTTATATAGAAATGTTTTTTAGTTATAGAAATATTAGAAATGTTAGTTATATAGAAATGTTAGGTATATATAATTATTAGAAATGTTAGTTATATAGAAATGTTAGTTATATTAGAAATGTTAGTTATATAGAAATGTTAGTTATATAGAAATGTTTTTTAGTTATAGAAATATTAGAAATGTTAGTTTTAGTTATAGAAATATTAGAAATGTTAGTTTTAGTTATAAAATTTAGAATTTGCATATATGAAATCACAATCCATCATTTAAAAAATGTTACTTTACTTTTGCGGCATATAGTATTTGTTGTCGACGATGCCCGGCCCGCATCCTCGCCGTCGACCAGTTCGCGACGACGTCCTGCTTCAGAGGACCCATGTCCGGGACTGGGCTCTGCCGGGCTGGCACTGGGAGGTTCTACCTTCAGGGGCGCGACGCTTGGTGAGGAACCCGGCCCCAGGTCCCGTCGTCGACCCTGATCTCCTTTGGTGGCGTTCGCGTGGGCCAGTTTCGGTACGAAGGGAGCCGGCCCCGCCGGAGGTGGTACGTCACCGTGTCAGGGAGGAGGACGAGTACGTCCATCGCTACATGGCTGCTATGGACGTCAGGTTCTCCAATACCTGGCAGGTTCTTTGGGGAGATCACCCGAGCTATGATCCAGTGATGGTTCCTTCACTTTGGTTGTCCACCGCCTAGATTACTCTCTAGTATTCGATCTTTATTAGCTAGCTAGCTAGCTAGTGATGTATTCGATATATAATATTCGAGACGATGTATTCGAGATTATATCTATTATTCGAGACGATGTATTTGAGATTATATCTATTATTCGAGACGACGTATTCGAGATTATATTCGATGATGCTTATTATGTACTATGATTGATTCAGTTTTTCCTTATTAATTGATTGCATCCATGCATTGTAATTTGAATATATTTCTTTTGGATTAGTTAAATAAAACCTATGGAGGACAATACCGACAGAGAGGGAGAAGAGGCCCTGTTCAATATCATACGCAATCCTCGCGGGCCAGATGATGATCAGAATGAAGAAGATTATGACGGCTCCGAATATCTAAACAACACCGGGGAGGGTGATATGATATTCGATCGCGACGACCGAATTGATGAAGTCATGAACTATGAATATGACGAAGAAAATGTTGATCTTGAAACAACAAAGACCGGCGAGGTATATATATTTATATAAGCAGGCATCTGGTGATCATCACATGTTTTAAACGACTTGAAGATATATTAACAAATCGATCTTTCTTCTTTCAGCCATCCGGATCGAGCAAATCTGCAGGCGACAGGAAACGAGGCCCGAACAAAAAGTTGAAGGAGGGCGTAAAGTACAATATTGAGGCCATCAAACCTAATGGCGAACCATTAGCGCCTAAGAAGATTGCGGACAAGTTCATTCGTCAGTGCGGAGTTCTTGTGAAGGACCAACTCCCGATCTCCCTTCAAGAATGGAGAGAGCCAGCAAAGCCACGTCCAGTAGTTACTTTTGTCGACGGGAGACAAAAACTTCTGCTTTGGGAAACGCTCATGGAACATTTCACCCTACCAGATCATTTCACAGATGCAGATGTGGAGAAAGTCAAGGATGCTGCTCTTAGGAAGATGGTGGTTGCATTCAACAACCACAAGAATCGTGTATGGGACAAGTACATCATGGGAGGAAGGAAGACTCCAGTATTCGAGGGAACACTATAGAAGCAAAGTGCTCATTGGGACGATTTCGTGAAATTCAAGGATTCGGAATTATCTAAGGAACGGTCGAGAATAAACAAGGCCAATGCCGCAAAAAAGGATAAGTTCCATAAGCTGGGGCCAGGTGGCTATGCGGTGGGAATGCCTAAGTGGGATAAGTCTGAGAAAGAGATAGAGGATGCAGGTGTCACTCCAGAAACATTGAGCTGGCCCCCAGGTGCATGACTTGGTTCTATGCGCATTGGGGGGGGGGAGTTGGACCCGAAGACATGCAAAGTTTCGAAGAAGGCATGTCTGGACGGAGCCGAAGGTAAGCTACTTGTTGCAATAGAAGATGAAGGAAATATGCCCTAGAGGCAATAATAAAGTTATTATTTATTTCCTTATAATCATGATAAATGTTTATTATTCATGCTAGAATTGTATTTACCGGAAACATAATACATGTGTGAATACATAGACAAACAGAGTGTCACTAGTATGCCTCTACTTGACTAGCTTGTTAATCAAAGATGGTTATGTTTCCTAACCATGAACAATGAGTTGTTATTTGATTAACGAGGTCACATCATTAGTAGAATGATCTGATTGACATGACCCATTCCATTAGCTTAGCACCCGATCGTTTAGTATGTTGCTATTGCTTTCTTCATGACTTATACATGTTCCTATGACTATGAGATTATGCAACTCCCGTTTACCGGAGGAACACTTTGGGTACTACCAAACGTCACAACGTAACTGGGTGATTATAAAGGAGTACTACAGGTGTCTCCAATGGTCGATGTTGGGTTGGCGTATTTCGAGATTAGGATTTGTCACTCCGATTGTCGGAGAGGTATCTCTGGGCCCTCTCGGTAATACACATCACATAAGCCTTGCAAGCATTACAACTAATATGTTAGTTGTGAGATGATGTATTACGGAACGAGTAAAGAGACTTGCCGGTAACGAGATTGAACTAGGTATTGGATACCGACGATCGAATCTCGGGCAAGTAACATACCGATGACAAAGGGAACAACGTATGTTGTTATGCGGTCTGACCGATAAAGATCTTCGTAGAATATGTAGGAGCCAATATGGGCATCCAGGTCCCGCTATTGGTTATTGACCGGAGACGTGTCTCGGTCATGTCTACATTGTTCTCGAACCCGTAGGGTCCGCACGCTTAAGGTTACGATGACAGTTATATTATGAGTTTATGCATTTTGATGTACCGAAGGTTGTTCGGAGTCCCGGATGTGATCACGGACATGACGAGGAGTCTCGAAATGGTCGAGACGTAAAGATTGATATATTGGAAGCCTATATTTGGATATCGGAAGTGTTCCGGGTGAAATCGGGATTTTACCGGAATACCGGGAGGGTTACCGGAACCCCCCGGGAGCTATTTGGGCCATAGTGGGCCTTAGTGGAAAAGAGAAGGGGCTGCCCTAGATGGGCTGCGCGCCCCCCCCTTCCCCTAGTCCTATTAGGACTAGGAGAGGTGGCCGACCCCCTCCTCCTCTTTTCCCCTCTGAGGAATCCTAGTTGGACTAGGATTGGAGGGGGAATCCTACTCCCAATGGGAGTAGGACTCTCCTGCGCCTCCCCCCCTTGGCCGGCCAGCCTCCCCTCCTCTCCTCCTTTATATACGAAGGCAGGGGCACCTCTAAACACACAAGTTGACACAAGTTGATCCACGTGATCGATTCCTTAGCCGTGTGCGGTGCCCCCTGCCACCATATTCCTCGATAATACTGTAGCGGAGTTTAGGCGAAGCCCTGCTGCTGTAGTTCATCAAGATCGTCACCACACCGTCGTGCTGACGGAACTCTTCCCCGACACTTTGCTGGATCGGAGTCCGGGGATCGTCATCGAGCTGAACGTGTGCTCGAACTCGGAGGTGCCGTAGTTTCGGTGCTTGATCGGTTGGATCGTGAAGACGTACGACTACTTCCTCTACGTCGTGTCATCGCTTCCGCAGTCGGTCTGCGTTGGGTACGTAGACAACACTCTCCTCTCGTTGCTATGCATCACATGATCCTGTGTGCGCGTAGGAAATTTTTTGAAATTACTACGAAACCCAACAGTGGCATCAGAGCCAGGTTACTTATGTTGATGTTATATGCACGAGTAGAACACAAGTGAGTTGTGGACGATACAAGTCCTACTGCCTACCAGCATGTCATATTTTGGTTCGGCGGTATTGTTGGACGAGACGACCCGGACCAACCTTACGCGTACGCTTACGCGAGACCGGTTCCCTCGACGTGCTTTGCACAGAGATGGCTTGCGGGCGACTGCCTCTCCAACTTTAGTTGAACCAAGTATGGCTACGCCCGGTCCTTGAGAAGGTTAAAACGGAGTCTATTTGACAAACTATCGTTGTGGTTTTGATGCGTAGGTGAGATTGGTTCTTACTTAAGCCCGTAGCAGCCACGTAAAACATGCAACAACAAAGTAGAGGACGTCTAACTTGTTTTTGCAGGGCATGTTGTGATGTGATATGGTCAAGGCATGATGCTGAATTTTATTGTATGAGATGATCATGTTTTGTAACCAAGTTATCGGCAACTGGCAGGAGCCATATGGTTGTCGCTTTATTGTATGCAATGCAATCGCGATGTAATGCTTAACTTTATTACTAAACGGTAGTGATAGTCGTGGAAGCATAAGATTGGCGAGACGACAATGATGCTACGATGGAGATCAAGGTGTCGCGCCGGTGACGATGGTGATCATGACGGTGCTTCGGAGATGGAGATCACAAGCACAAGATGATGATGGCCATATCATATCACTTATATTGATTGCATGTGATGTTTATCCTTTTATGCATCTTATCTTGCTTTGATTGACGGTAGCATTATAAGATGATCTCTCACTAAAATTATCAAGAAGTGTTCTCCCTGAGTATGCACCGTTGCCAAAGTTCGTCGTGCCCAGACACCACGTGATGATCGGGTGTGATAAGCTCTACGTCCATCTACAACGGGTGCAAGCCAGTTTTGCACACGCAGAATACTCAGGTTAAACTTGACGAGCCTAGCATATGCAGATATGGCCTCGGAACACGGAGACCGAAAGGTCGAGCGTGAATCATATAGTAGATATGATCAACATAACGATGTTCACCATTGAAAACTACTCCATCTCACGTGATGATCGGTTATGGTTTAGTTGATTTGGATCACGTGATCACTTAGAGGATTAGAGGGATGTCTATCTAAGTGGGAGTTCTTTAGTAATATGATTAATTGAACTTAAAATTTATCATGAACTTAGTCCCTGATAGTATCTTGCTTGTTTATGTTGATTGTAGATAGATGGCTCGTGCTGTTGTTCCGTTAAATTTTAATGCGTTCCTTGAGAAAGCAAAGTTGAAAGATGATGGTAGCAATTACACGGACTGGGTCCGTAACTTGAGGATTATCCTCATTGCTGCACAGAAGAATTACGTCCTGGAAGCACCGCTGGGTGCCAGGCCTGCTGCTGGAGCAACGCCAGATGTTATGAACGTCTGGCAGAGCAAAGCTGATGACTACTCAATAGTTCAGTGTGCCATGCTTTACGGCTTAGAATCGGGACTTCAACGACGTTTTGAACGTCATGGAGCATATGAGATGTTCCAGGAGTTGAAGTTAATATTTCAAGCAAATGCCCGGATTGAGAGATATGAAGTCTCCAATAAGTTCTATAGCTGCAAGATGGAGGAGAACAGTTCTGTCAGTGAGCATATACTCAAAATGTCTGGGTATAATAATCACTTGATTATTGGGAGTTAATCTTCCGGATGATTGCATCATCGACAGAATTCTTCAATCACTGCCACCAAGCTACAAGAGCTTCGTGATGAACTATAATATGCAAGGGATGAACAAGACTATTCCCGAGCTCTTCGCAATGCTGAAAGCTGTGGAGGTAGAAATCAAAAAGGAGCATCAAGTGTTGATGGTTAACAAAACCACTAGTTTCAAGAAAAAGGGCAAAGGAAAGAAGAAAGGGAACTTCAAGAAGAACAGCAAGCTAGTTGCTGCTCAAGATAAGAAACCCAAGTCTGGACCTAAGCCTGAAACTGAGTGCTTCTACTGCAAGCAGACTGGTCACTGGAAGCGGAACTGCCCCAAGTATTTGGCGGATAAGAAGGATGGCAAGGTGAACAAAGGTATATATGATATACATGTTATTGATGTGTACCTTACTAGAGCTCGCAGTAGCACCTGGGTATTTGATACTGGTTCCGTTGCTAATATTTGCAACTCGAAACAGGGACTACAGAATAAGCGGGCACTGGCAAAGGACGAGGTGACGATGCGCGTGGGAAACGGTTCCAAAGTTGATGTGATCGCGGTCGGCACGCTACCTCTACATCTACCTTCGGGATTAATATTAGACCTAAATAATTGTTATTTGGTGCCAGCGTTGAGCATGACCATTATATCTGGATCTTGTTTAATGCGAGACGGTTATTCATTTAAATCAGAGAATAATGGTTGTTCTATTTATATGAGTAATATCTTTTATGGTCATGCACCCTTGAAGAGTGGTCTATTCTTACTAAATCTCGATAGTAGTAATACACATATTCATAATGTTGAAACCAAAAGATGCAGAGTTGATAATGAAAGTGCAACTTATTTGTGGCACTGTCGTTTAGGTCATATCGGTATAAAGCGCATGAAGAAACTCCATACCGATGGACTTTTGGAACCACTTGATTATGAATCACTTGGTACTTGCGAACCGTGCCTCATGGGCAAGATGACTAAAACACCGTTCTCCGGTACTATGGAGAGAGCAACAGATTTGTTGGAAATCATACATACCGATGTATGTGGTCCGATGAATATTGAGGCTCGTGGCGGATATCGTTATTTTCTCACCTTCACAGATGATTTGAGCAGATATGGATATATCTACTTAATGAAGCATAAGTCTGAAACATTTGAAAAGTTCAAAGAATTTCAGAGTGAAGTTGAAAATCATCGTAACAAGAAAATAAAGTTTCTACGATCTGATCGTGGAGGAGAATATTTGAGTTACGAGTTTGGTGTACATTTGAAAAACTGTGGAATAGTTTCGCAACTCACGCCACCCGGAACACCACAGCGTAATGGTGTGTCCGAACGTCGTAATCGTACTTTACTGGATATGGTGCGATCTATGATGTCTCTTACTGATTTACCGCTATCATTTTGGGGTTATGCTTTAGAGACGGCCGCATTCACGTTAAATAGGGCACCATCAAAATCCGTTGAGACGACGCCTTATGAACTGTGGTTTGGCAAGAAACCAAAGTTGTCGTTTCTTAAAGTTTGGGGCTGCGATGCTTATGTGAAAAAACTTCAACCTGATAAGCTCGAACCCAAATCGGAGAAATGTGTCTTCATAGGATACCCAAAGGAAACTGTTGGGTACACCTTCTATCACAGATCCGAAGGCAAAACATTCGTTGCTAAGAATGGATCATTTCTAGAGAAGGAGTTTCTCTCGAAAGAAGTGAGTGGGAGGAAAGTAGAACTTGACGAGGTAACTGTACCTGCTCCCTTACTGGAGAGTAGTTCATCACAGAAAACTGTTTCAGTGACACCTACACCGGTTAGTGAGGAAGCCAATGATAATGATCATGAAACTTCAGATCAAGATACTACTGAACCACGTAGATCAACCAGAGTAAGATCCGCGCCAGAATGGTACGGAAATCCTGTTCTGGAAGTCATGCTACTAGATCATGATGAACCTACGAACTATGAAGAAGCGATGGTGAGCCCAGATTCCGCAAAGTGGCTTGAAGCCATGAAATCTGAGATGGGATCCATGTATGAGAACAAAGTATGGACTTTGGTTGACTTGCCCGATGATCGGCAAGCAATTGAGAATAAATGGATTTTTAAGAAGAAGACTGACGCTGATGGTAATGTTACTGTCTACAAAGCTCGACTTGTCGCAAAAGGTTTTCGGCAAGTTCAAGGAATTGACTACGATGAGACCTTCTCACCCGTAGCGATGCTTAAGTCCGTCCGAATCATGTTAGCAATTGCCGCATTTTATGATTATGAAATTTGGCAAATGGATGTCAAAACTGCATTCCTGAATGGATTTCTGGAAGAAGAGTTGTATATGATGCAACCAGAAGGTTTTGTCGATCCAAAGGGAGTTAACAAAGTGTGCAAGCTCCAGCGATCCATTTATGGACTGGTGCAAGCCTCTCGGAGTTGGAATAAACGTTTTAATAGTGTGATCAAAGCATTTGGTTTTATACAGACTTTCGGAGAAGCCTGTATTTACAAGAAAGTGAGTGGGAGCTCTGTAGCATTTCTGATATTATATGTGGATGACATATTACTGATTGGAAATGATATAGAATTTCTGGATAGCATAAAGGGATACTTGAATAAAAGTTTTTCAATGAAAGACCTCGGTGAAGCTGCTTACATATTAGGCATTAAGATCTATAGAGATAGATCAAGACGCTTAATTGGACTTTCACAAAGCACATACCTTGACAAAATTTAGAAGAAGTTCAAAATGGATCAAGCAAAGAAAGGGTTCTTGCCTGTGTTACAAGGTGTGAAATTGAGTAAGACTCAATGCCCGACCACTGTAGAAGATAGAGAGAATATGAAAGATGTTCCCTATGCATCAGCCATAGGCTCTATCATGTATGCAATGCTGTGTACCAGACCTGATGTGTGCCTTGCTATAAGTTTAGCAGGGAGGTACCAAAGTAATCCAGGAATGGATCACTGGACAGCGGTCAAGAACATCCTGAAATACCTGAAAAGGACTAAGGATATGTTTCTCGTATATGGAAGTGACAAAGAGCTCATCGTAAAAGGTTACGTTGATGCAAGCTTTGACACTGATCCGGACGATTCTAAATCGCAAACCGGATACGTGTTTACATTAAACGGTGGAGCTGTCAGTTGGTGCAGTTCTAAACAAAGCGTCGTAGCAGGATCTACATGTGAAGCGGAATACATAGCTGCTTCGGAAGCAGCAAATGAAGGAGTCTGGATGAAGGAGTTCATATCCGATCTAGGTGTCATACCTAGTGCATCGGGTCCAATGAAAATCTTTTGTGACAATACTGGTGCAATTGCCTTGGCAAAGGAATCCAGATTTCACAAAAGGACCAAACACATCAAGAGACGCTTCAACTCCATCCGGGATCTAGTCCAGGTGGGAGACATAGAGATTTGCAAGATACATACGGATCTGAATGTTGCAGACCCGTTGACTAAGCCTCTTCCACGAGCAAAACATGATCAGCACCAAAGCTCCATGGGTGTTAGATTCATTACAGTGTAATCTAGATTATTGACTCTAGTGCAAGTGGGAGACTGAAGGAAATATGCCCTAGAGGCAATAATAAAGTTATTATTTATTTCCTTATAATCATGATAAATGTTTATTATTCATGCTAGAATTGTATTTACCGGAAACATAATACATGTGTGAATACATAGACAAACAGAGTGTCACTAGTATGCCTCTACTTGACTAGCTCGTTAATCAAAGATGGTTATGTTTCCTAACCATGAACAATGAGTTGTTATTTGATTAACGAGGTCACATCATTAGTAGAATGATCTGATTGACATGACCCATTCCATTAGCTTAGCACCCGATCGTTTAGTATGTTGCTATTGCTTTCTTCATGACTTATACATGTTCCTATGACTATGAGATTATGCAACTCCCGTTTACCGGAGGAACACTTTGGGTACTACCAAACGTCACAACGTAACTGGGTGATTATAAAGGAGTACTACAGGTGTCTCCAATGGTCGATGTTGGGTTGGCGTATTTCGAGATTAGGATTTGTCACTCCGATTGTCGGAGAGGTATCTCTGGGCCCTCTCGGTAATACACATCACATAAGCCTTGCAAGCATTACAACTAATATGTTAGTTGTGAGATGATGTATTACGGAACGAGTAAAGAGACTTGCCGGTAACGAGATTGAACTAGGTATTGGATACCGACGATCGAATCTCGGGCAAGTAACATACCGATGACAAAGGGAACAACGTATGTTGTTATGCGGTCTGACCGATAAAGATCTTCGTAGAATATGTAGGAGCCAATATGGGCATCCAGGTCCCGCTATTGGTTATTGACCGGAGACGTGTCTCGGTCATGTCTACATTGTTCTCGAACCCGTAGGGTCCGCACGCTTAAGGTTACGATGACAGTTATATTATGAGTTTATGCATTTTGATGTACCGAAGGTTGTTCGGAGTCCCGGATGTGATCACGGACATGACGAGGAGTCTCGAAATGGTCGAGACGTAAAGATTGATATATTGGAAGCCTATATTTGGATATCGGAAGTGTTCCGGGTGAAATCGGGATTTTACCGGAATACCGGGAGGGTTACCGGAACCCCCCGGGAGCTATTTGGGCCATAGTGGGCCTTAGTGGAAAAGAGAAGGGGCTGCCCTAGATGGGCTGCGCGCCCCCCCCTTCCCCTAGTCCTATTAGGACTAGGAGAGGTGGCCGGCCCCCTCCTCCTCTTTTCCCCTCCGAGGAATCCTAGTTGGACTAGGATTGGAGGGGGAATCCTACTCCCGGTGGGAGTAGGACTCTCCTGCGCCTCCCCCCCTTGGCCGGCCAGCCTCCCCTCCTCTCCTCCTTTATATACGGAGGCAGGGGCACCTCTAAACACACAAGTTGACACAAGTTGATCCACGTGATCGATTCCTTAGCCGTGTGCGGTGCCCCCTGCCACCATATTCCTCGATAATACTGTAGCGGAGTTTAGGCGAAGCCCTGCTGCTGTAGTTCATCAAGATCGTCACCACACCGTCGTGCTGACGGAACTCTTCCCCGACACTTTGCTGGATCGGAGTCCGGGGATCGTCATCGAGCTGAACGTGTGCTCGAACTCGGAGGTGCCGTAGTTTCGGTGCTTGATCGGTTGGATCGTGAAGACGTACGACTACTTCCTCTACGTCGTGTCATCGCTTCCGCAGTCGGTCTGCGTTGGGTACATAGACAACACTCTCCTCTCGTTGCTATGCATCACATGATCCTGTGTGCGCGTAGGAAATTTTTTGAAATTACTACGAAACCCAACAGAAGAGGCTCGATCGGGGGTGTTCGAGCCCAACAGAGAGAACGACGAGCTTACGCGTGCCCTGGGAAATCCTGAACACCCGGGAAGAACATGAGGCAAGGGCGCTATTCCGTGGTATGAGGGGTTTTCGGACTGGAATGCTGACTACAGAACCCATGCGAGAAAGAAGATTGTGGAGGAGAAGAAGAGCAAGATGGAGGAGGAGCAGAGGAAGCTGGACTATGAACGCCTTCAAGGCCTAGAATCAGCACACGCGGACTTGGCAATCAAATTACAGCGGCAGTAGGAGTAGATCGACTCACTTAGCCAGCAAAGGGGGTCTCAGCAGCTGCAGCAGCTAGCGGATGATCCAGCATTGGATAGCACCGTCCCATCCATGCCGAGAAGCAGCATGTGTTCCACCCCGGGCGATGCATTGCTGGATAGCTACCCAGTGGATGACATCATGGAGAACACTAACTGCGAGCTACACTTCAAAATGAAGAACATATCCATGAAGGTGGCGGACGCCCTTGCTTTTACAAATCCCCCCGAGGCAACCTTCCATTGCAACCTGATTCCAGCGGGCTATGCTCGTGTCTTGGTTGATGAGGTGGTGGACCAATATTCGGGGCTAGAGCTTGACATTCTTGGAGGTGACGAGGAGCACACACTGGGAGAGGCCAACCATCATATCATCCTCTGGAGAAAGGATTGCATCATCTTTCAAAGGCCACCGACACCGCGTCATCCGACTCCTCGTCGAAGTCCGCCACCGAGTCAGCATACTCCCACTCCTCCAAGTCCACCAACGCATCAGGCCACTCCTCCTCCAAGTTCGGCATAGTTTCAGGCCACTCCTCCTCCTCCATGTCCGGCAAAGCATCAGGCTACTCCTCCTCCAAGTCCGGCACAGCTTCAGGACACTCCTCCTCCTCCAACTCAGCCACGTCAGCCGTCTTCGCCGCCTCAGCAATCACGGAAGAGAGACGCCTTAGCTATGGTGCGTAGCGGTACAAGTCGAGGTAGTATTGGAGGTACAGGCGGAGGCAAGCAATTTCAATATGGTCCAAGCAGCCTCGTGCCTCTTCCGTAGAGGCCTTACGACAAGTCCGAGGAGGAAAACACAGCCATATCGAAGGCCGAGGTGGAAGCCCATTTTGCACTGAAATCCGCCGCCAAGGGAGAAAGTGCCTGAGGAAAAGATTGACCACTTCATTCGTATGGCTAGACCACCAGCTCCCAAGCATGTTGACACAGACTATGAGCGCCACCTCAGGAAGTTAAATCAAGCACGTCTACAGAAAGAGGCGAGCTCGAGCTCGAGCAAATCAGCTGGCAAAACATGCGGTAAAACCATTCCCCAGCTGGGAGAACAGGCGGCGCAACCAATCCCCCCGCTTGTTGTGCCAACAACACATGAGAGTACGCGCGCCCAATATTATTGTGGGCATACCGTTTATGTTCCCGAGCTGGGCGATGTGGTAATAACCGAGGAGCATATTGAGCAGGCTGAAATGCTCAAGATCACTGTTGGACAACTCCTCGATATCGAGCCCATGCCTCTGATCGTAGAGGAGGAAATAAAATGGAAATATGTCCGGGGCCAACCTTTGGTCGAGCCAGACGAGGTCAAGAAGCTCCCAACGAGAATGTATGAATTGCATCAATGGTACATGGACATTACCAAGATTTTCAATCGAGAGTCCCTCATGGTGAATGTCAAGAAGGATCATTACTACCATGAGAAAGCTGTGTCCGTTGAGTATTCAGAACTATTTCAGTTATACAATCAAGATGCACTCGACAAATCTATCGTCAGTTGCTATTGTCTGTAAGTAATTTCTTTCTGTAATTTAAGTCTCAAGCTAGCTGTAGTGATCATTTTGATCAATCATTACCTGTAATTATCCTCACTATATTCTTTTTTCTGTGGTATTATGCAGGATGAAGATTTATGAAATGAAAAAAGGTGGACGCTATAGCATTGGGTTCGTTGACCCAAATACCATTAATTAATACACATGGAAATTAGATCCATATTATGAAAAAAGTGTAGACGAAAGCATGCTAGAGTTCTTCAAGCGCCTCAAATACAAAGAAGATATACTACTTCCTTACAACTTCGAGTGAGTCACACTGTCTTGTACTACAAATTCTGTTTTTGCCTACTAGCTAGCTACATGTTTCTGCTTACATATGCCCGCTTAATTAAGACATGGAAACGTGTGTGCATGCAGATTTCACTAGATCTTATTAATCATTAAAGTTGATGAAGGAACAGTTGAAGTACTAGACTCACTACTTAAGAAAGCAAGTGACTACACCATCGTGAAGGGGATAGTCAACAGGTAATTTCAATCATTATTAACTATATCTCGGCATATTTAATTAGTTCGTCATTTCCTGATAACAACTATTTAATAACCCATTTATTCATTTTCTTTGTCGGCGGGCAGGGCTTGGGCAAAGTTCATCAGCGTCACTCCAGGCCAATGGAAACGAAATCTGAAATGGTATCGACTCCAGGTAAGTAATTAAGTAGTACTAGCTAGCTAGCTGCCATCTCTTTAATTATCATGCTTGATTAATTATTATATGATCAAATTCCATTCTCGTAAAGGCCCTGAAGCAGGCGCCGGGGAATAATCTGTGTGCATACTACGTTTGCGAGAATATTCGCATGATGGCGTCCGAAAGGAGCAGATCTCAAAGACAGGAGTGGGTACGTTTGTGAGAACACTATTCACAATTTTTACACCATTATCAATATCTAGTCACACAACTAATACACATGCATATTGATCTCCTTCTTAACAGTTCAAAGAGGTCTGCTCCTACCAATGGAGCGCATACAAGCAATTCAAGAGAAAATAGCGGGATTTTTGCTCAACCAGGTCATAGATCCCAAAGGAGAATACTTTTACCCGCTACCGTCCCCATGAATCACTTCCAATTGTTATCATGCTCTGAAGGCATCAATTAGGCTAATGCCGCTGGCTCCGAAGGCACCAATTAGGAGAAATTGTATATAGCTAGCTAATTGTATATATATATATATATACATGTGTGTATATATGCGTGAATTAATTAATGGTGGTTGTGACACATTCGATGATATATGTATATATATGATCGGTTCTACTAGAAATTCTATTTATATATATGCATAACATGTACAATATGTAGTATCGTAAAATACTAGCAAACGAAAAAGAATTAAATGGAAAACACAAAATTAAATGAAAAAGAAATCATAAACCCAAAATTCCCCAACCTTTTAATACCGGTTGGTGTCACCAACCGGTACTAAAGGGCTCCCTGCCCCCGAAGCTGGCTCGTGCCACGTGGTTGCCCTTTAGCACCGGTTCATGCGGAACCAGTACTAAAGGGGGGGACCTTTAGTGCCCACACTTTAGTGCCGGTTACCGAACCGGCACTAAAGGGCCTTACGAACCGGTGTTATTGCTCAGTTCTACACTAGTGTCATATCTTCGTAGTACTTAGGTGAAGCCCTGCGCGGATCACTTCACCATCACCATCATCATGCCGTCGTGCTGACGGAACTCATCTTCTTCCTCGACACCTTTGCTGGATCAAGAGGACGAGGAACGTCATCGAGCAGAACGTGTGCAAAACTCGAAGGTGTCGTACGTTCGGTGCTTGATCGTTCGGATCTAGAAGAAGTTCGACTACATCAACAGCATTGTCAAATGCTTCCGTTTTCGGTCTACGAGGGTACGTGGACTGATAACCCACAAGTATAGGGGATCAATTGTAGCCTCTTTTGATGAGTAAGAGTGTCGAACCCAACGAGAAGCTAAAGGTAGGACAAATATTCCCTCAAGTTTTATCGACCACCGATACAACTCTACGCACGCTTAACGTTCGCTTTACCTAGAACAAGTATGAAACTAGAAGTACTTTGTAGGTGTTTTTGGATGGGTTTGCAAGATAATAAAGAGCGTGTAAATAAAAAGTAGGGGCTGTTTTAGGCAAACAAGCAATAAAGTTAGTATAGCGAGTGTGGAAAAGTGGTGGTAGGAGTTGCGAAATTGTCCCTAAGCAATTGACTACTTTACTAGACCGATAACAAGTTTTATGTGAGAGAGGCCCCTGCTAGCATGTCATCCCTGACTTGGAATTCTATGCGCTTTTGATTGGAACTATTAGCAAGCATCTAAAACTACTACCATTCATTAAGGTAAAACCCAACCATAGCATTAAGATATATTGGTCCCCTTCAATCCCGTATGCATCAATTTCTATGGTAGGTTGACGCTTCTGTCACTCTTGCCCTCCAATACATAGTTGTATCAACATACAACTAACCCTATGGTGTGATCCACGCTCGTGCTCATATAATGGGCACCAAAGGACAACACCATAACCACAATCAAATTAAACCAATCATAGCAATTCACCAGTTACCGATAGGGCAACGAAAATCTACTCAGACATCATAGGATGACAACACATCATTAGATAATAATATGAAGCATAAAGCACCATGTTCAAGTAGAGGGTATAGCAGGTTGCGGGAGAGTGGACCGCTGTAGATAGATGGGGGAAGGTGATGAAGATGTTGGTGAATATGACAGAGGTGTTGGTGTAGATCGTTGTCGCGATGATGGCCCCGACGGTGTTCCGGCGCCACCAGGAGAGAGGGGGAGAGAGCCCCCTTCTTCTTCTTCTTCTTCTTCTTCCTTGACCTTCTCCCTAGATGGGAGAAGGGTTTCCCATCTGGTCCATGGCCTTCATGGCGGCGGAGGGACGAGAGCCCCTCCGAGATTGGATCTGTCTCTCTCTATTTGTGCGTTCCTGATTCTGGCCCTTCACCGTTTCTTATATCTCCGGAGATCCGTAACTCCGATTGGGCTGAAATTTTAACATGATTTGTATCCGGATATTGGCTTTCTTGCGGCAAAAGAAGGGCACCGACCGCCTTACGGGGTGGCCACGAGGGTCGGGGGCGCGTCCCCTGCCTCGTGGCCCCCTCGGGCATCATCTCGCGTTGATTCTTCTTCCCAAAAATCACATATATTCCAAAAAAATCTCCGTAAGTTTTTATCCCGTTTGGACTCTGTTTGATATGGATTTTATGCGAAACAAAAAACATGCAATAAATAGGAACTGACACTGGGCACTGGATCAATATGTTAGTCCCGAAAATAGTATAAAAAGTTGCCAAAAGTATATAAAAGTTATATAATATTAACATGGAACAATCAAAAATTATAGACGGAGACGTATCATGGACACACTCTCCCCCTCTCGTTGCTATGCATCTTCTAGATAGATCTTGCGTGAGCGTAGGATTTTTTTAAATTGCATGCTGCGTTTCCCAACAGTGGCATCAGGGTTTTCGAGTTCTTTACTATTGTATGCCTAAATTTGAGAGTACAAGAGTGAAGAGCTCGAAAGCCGTCAAATTATGAATGATTTTCTTCTTCCATCATTGCAAAATCGCTATGTGATAGGAATGGAGAATTGTTGGGTTAGACATTTAGCTTCTATCCGTCGAAGCTTGGCAAGTAGTATGATCATGACGACTCGAAATAATTAAACACAAGTCCCATAACAATCTTCATACCAACATATTCAGTTCAAAAGCATCATAGAAGTGACATGACCGCAGTTGGCAACTAGGTCATGAACAAAAGATCCGATGTGTGGACACATTGACTCTCCGCCGACTCCCTCTCCATGCCCTCGTCGATCTTGTGGAGAAGGGGCCGTTCGGTACCGACCGCGGCAAGGACGACCATCAAGGTATCTACTTGGCAGCTGCACAAGCGCTCTCCTCGCAGGCGGCCACCCTCTCTGCCGCTGGAGCTGCGGTCTCTGTCGCTAAGCAGCAGGCTATTTCAATGCGGGCGCCGGAGTGGGATTCTTGGCCACCGCACCTGTTTAATACTAGTAGGCAGTCGGGTGGGCAACTGGCTTAAATGTGGTAGAAGCCGTCTCGTCCAGTCTCGCTGCTTCGGTATTGAACAATCACGTAGATCAAGCGGACGTAGCACGTGAGGTGCTCTTGGCCGGCGTGCCAGTTCAGTGCTGGCTCCAAAGATCGGTCCTTTCCGCTCTGGGCCGGCATGAACGCGGGGCGGGGATTGGAGGTATGATCGTGCAGGAAAGGGTGCGGGCGCGGGAGATGGTTTTGAGTGGGACCGCGTTGTCTGACGCGTACGTGGCCGTGGTCCGAAGGCCCGCAAACCTTCCCTGGTTTGCAAGAATTCAGACACGCAAACACGTCCGTGAATAAATACGAGTTCACATTGAATAGTAAACTATATCCGGACAGCTTTCTCCGAACTGTTGCGGGCTATTTGAGTGTTCCTGTTGGAGATGCACTAAAGAACCAGAAGGACGATGGGTGAGGACCACGACAAATGTTCTCCCATGGAAGAATGCTTGTTTGCAATATCTTGGAGAGCAAAGTCAAGCAAGAACATGCACGGAGAGCATAATCTTACAGCTCGAACAGGTTGACATTGTGTGCGCTCATTCCCTGCAAACGTTAATGTGGATGTCGGGTGGAATCCATAGTAGATGATGGTGTCTAGCATGTGTCGATGGGTTTTTGATAATTATGTGGTATCTTGTGCCGCAATGACAGGGATGAAGGATGATTGGATGGACATTTCTTACCCTGGGAGTTGGGATCGTGGAAGCTGCCAATTTGCAGTTGGCATTTTTGTCAATTATACAAGTGTTAAGCAAAACCGTTTTAGTTGGCTGAGATTTACTTAAATTACAATCGATCTGGGAAAGTGTAATTTCATGCCTGTAACTTGCATTTTTTTACCCAGTTGCAGGTTGCAATTTTTATAAAGTGAAGTTACACTTTTCTGAATCAAATGAGTTTTGAAAAAAAAAGCTCAGTACGTGCACATAGAATTGGTAGAACTGTTCTAATAAATCAGGAAAGTTAAGAATGAAACATCGGTCCCTAAGAGCATCTTCAATAAAAGATGTAGATGCAAAAATAACTATGTTTTTCATCTCCAAGGCTAAAAAACTCTCTTCAACAGATAATGTAGATGTAAAAATAAAAATTACATATCTGCCTTCCGGAGATGTAAAATACAACATCTCCGTTGCAAATTTGCATCTCCGCTGATTGGAGATGTAAAAAGGGCAGCCGCGCGCCAACCGCCAACTGCCGTTTCTTTCCGTTTCTACGCAACCGCCGCTTGTCCGCCTCCCGCCCATCCACCGCTCGCCCGCCTCCCGCCACCGTCATGGCCGACGCAGATGTTGTATCGTGTGCCGCAATGGAAGGGGTGATGGATGGACATTTGTTTCATTGGGTGTTAGGACGAAGCTGTTGGCATGCATGGGTGTGTACTACTACACCGGTTTGCTGTTGGCATTGTATGATAATTGTACCGCATGTTTGTCCAGTGGATTGTCGTTTCCTGGGGTTGACGGAGAGGCATCCATGTATATATCCATAGATTAAACAAAACTGTTTTACTTCACTCAGATTTTCTTAAATTACAACCCATTCAGAAAAGTTTAAAGATGGTGTAACTTGCAATTTTTTTTATGAAAATAACAATTGAAAAGAAAATCTCTTCCATAGAATTGGAAGAACTGTTTTAATAAGCGAGTGAATTTTAAACACTAACGGAATCGCCATCATTGCCTAGTGCCAGGGGCACTCGACAAAAAACAAAATCATCTTGTTGACGTGTTTGCCAAATCCTTTTCATCGGGCCATTCCGCAAAGGTGATGCGGCTGGACTCCTTCCGGCAAAGGCAAGTTTGTATCGTTATTTTTGTTATGCACTCTGCAAAGGCATTTGCCGAGTATAACAAAGCGGGCACTCATCAAACAAACAGACAATGATGGAGCTAGCAAATTGCCAAAGCCTGGGCAAGCCGTAAACTAAAACTTACTTGGTGTATCAAACACAACAAGTGTCATATATGTTGATAAACATCATGTGCAATATACACACTAATGGTTCATAGATCATAGAAGTAATAAAAGCATACTGTACAATACCAAATAACTCGCTAGACACTAGCCAATTCTGTCATTAAACAAACATGGTTGAAACCAACATGATCAGCATTCAATTACACAATTTGACGATATATTATAGGTAAATAACTCACCTAGCTGTCATTTGCCGCCAGAAGCACTCATCGTTGGCGGTTTGCTGCTACTTGCTGCCGCCGGTACCAAAGACAGAGATAAGCAGAACTACTATAAGTTCGATATAAAAACGACAAACTTTCATCGTTATCTTATTTAAGGCGTTGTATACTTGTGGATCTGTTGACCTTCATTGGTTGATGTCGGCAAACAGGATAAAATTCTTGTCATTTTCGTTTCTAGCTGGACATCCGACGGCAGCGTGAGGGTGGGCTTCCCTTCTTGAAGGTGTTGTTGTGGAAAAAATCAACTTAGTTGTATGCGCTATATTCATATCTTGTAATGGCGCTACCATAGTTGTCTAAGTTTTGTACTCCGTTTGTTGATGTCTTTAACCTTATTGCCTTGCATCAGCTTCAATAAAAATGGACGTGTGCATCATAATGATGCAGAGGCACTGGGGTTTTTAATCTTTTAAAAAAATCAACATATATAATGTTTTTGCTAGAACTGTTAGGAGTTAGGGCACTATACTCGAGTGTCCTAATCCTTGAATGGAGGCAAAGAAGGAGCTGGAGATTCTCCAGCTAGCTGAAGTGAGCATGAACGATGACGCGAGGTTGCTATGATGAAGTGGCGAATACTAACATGATGATGGACATGTAACAATTGAGTTGAGTTCCTACGTACATGCGAGTATGTACTTAGTTGCGAACCATGGGCGAGTATATGAGCATATACAATTGTACTGTGTTAGAAAAATGTGCTTAGTCTGCATGTTGCATGGGCATTGGCATCGTTTGGCACATCCATGCCATGCAACCAATTAACCTTACTGGAGCCAACGCGGCAATCTTAACCATCTGCCCTATTCGGCCTAAGGGTATCTCCAACGTTATTCTTGGTTTGACATAGTATTCATCGGCGGATGCGTTCGCGGCCTTTGATATAGTAGCCGGCCATCCAACACAGTCCACGCGCATATTGAACATGACTTGAATAAACAGGACAAATTTCATGCAAAGTAGCCGATTTTTATTTAAATTGGACCAAATTCATGAAAAGTTTGACATACTTTATTAAACAAAAGTGGACATGATACATTTTAACTTAGCAAAAGTTCCTACTTCAAATCTTCACCGACCGTGAAGGCATCGTACTTCTCCTGTCTATAACTGCCTGTGCCACCTCTGCATTCGCCTTTGCTTTGATCTCCACTAGCTGGGCGTCGTACTCCTCCTCCACGACTCGCAACCTCCATCGCTTGCGGCGGCTGTCGCGGGCGCTACGCATGGACTTGTACATCACCCGTTGCTCATCACGAAGGCCGTATTCTCCATGGTCATGCCCACGACGGCATCCTCACTTGCCAGCTCGCCGTAGATCTATAGCTCTATGAGCCAGTGCTGCTCGAGGAGCCGCATGTTGTACTGATGCTCCTCCTACAACATCCGAAGCGCGGAGATTAACCGGCGGCGCTGGCTGCAACGGGCGCTCCTCCGCCATGATGACCTTGTAGTGCGCCAGCGCCATGGTAAAGCCGGCAACCGGCGCGGGCGCAGGCTCATCGTCGGACACCTACTCCATCATCCGGCCGCCATCCTATGCGCTCTCCTTCGGCGAGCTCGCCGGCAGTTCGGCCTCTATCCATCGCGCACAACGGGCCTGCCAGCCGGCCGCAAGGCCAATCAACTCGATCTTCTGCTCTGTCAAGAGCTTCTCCAACAACGCACTAGAGCTCGATGGCATTGCATCGGAGGTGCATGGAGGAGGAAGTGAAGCGGAGGTGGTGAGGTGGATTGTGTCGTGCGCTGCCACGTTTATATTGGGCGCCAACCAGGCAAAGTAACGGGCTATTTCAAAGCGGGCGCCAATGTCGGTTTCTTGGCCACCACACATGTTTAATGCCAACAGGCAAACAGATGGGTAATTGGCCGTCTTGTCTGGTCCCGCCACTCCACTCCGGCATTAAACAAGCGTGGAGACCAAGCTGATACAACGCGTGAGGTGCTCTTGGTCAGCGCGCCGCTTCAATGCCGGCTCCAGCAAACGGCCCTGTCCACTCTAGGCCGGCATGAATGCGGGTCGGGAAGTGGAGTATGATCGCGTGGGAGATGATGCAGGCACGGGAGATGGTTTTGAGTGGAACTGCATTGTCGGACGCGTACGTGGAGGCAATCGGATGCCCGCAAACCTTCCTCTGGTTTTCAAGAATTCGACCCACATCCGCGAACAAATACAGGTTCACATTGGATAGTAGACTACGTCCGGACAGTTGTTGGTCCAAACGATTGCGGGCTATTTGTGTGTCCGTTTTGGAGATGCCCTAAAGAACTGGGAGGACAATGGGTGAGGAGCACGACAAATGTTCTCCCGTGGAAGGATGTTTGTTTGCACTATCTTGGAGAGCAAAGTCAAGCAAGAACATGCACGAAGAGCATAATCTTAGAGCTCAAACAGGTTGACACTGCGTGCGCTTATTCCCTGCGTACGTTAATGTTGGTGTCGGGTGGAATCCATAGTAGATCATGCTATCTAGCATGTGCCGAAAGTCATCACGATGCACCATTGGTATTTGGTATTTTTTATTATTTTAGTGCTACAACAGTTTTTTTTTTTTTTTGCCGCTGCTCGCCAGAAACATGCAAAGTAGCCTTACAAAGTAGTTGACCAGGCCTTCACAAGAAATATAAATATGAAAACATAACTTAATTCGGACTGTTCGTTCAAAGAATATACATGTTTAAAAATCATAAGCCAAAAAAAAGTACGCGCGGAGGACTCGGTGCCCCGTACTTGCATGCACCAAATTCGCTCCCGGATTGCTAATGGCTCATGGGCGAAAGGAAAATCAGGAGTCACCATCCATGCATGATGGTCCTGCACCAAATGACTTATGAAAGTGTTATAGACGCCGGTAAAACAACGTATGCACAAGGCAAAATATGTTTCATTGTTTCAACACAAAACCAAAAGGAAGTGAGATGTAGATGGTCGAAAAGGCAGCCAACATGTTTGTTATGGGTTCGATTTTTCAGCAAACTAAATATACTTTGACAGTCACATCTCATAGTAAAGTACACCAAATATTTTCGATACAGATCAGATATGAAGCAAAATTGGACCAATAATACAAATTTTGGTAGCAAATAAACAGCAACGGAAATTAAGCTAACAGATACGAACAAAAGCACGAGCTTATTCTGATTAGTCTCCGGCTTCAGGAGTCAAGATGAATTAGGGTTTTGTCTCATCAACCGTCCGCTAGTTGACGAACCGGCACTGCTTTCTGATCTCCCCGTTGGCCTTGGTCTTGACCTCGATGTTGCCCATCTTAACCATTGCGTCCGTGAACTTTCGCTCCCATTTCCCGGGGTTCTTGGCGTTGTGTTCCACAGCCTTGAGTGTCTGCGGCGACAGCAGCGCCGCGTCCGATTTGAACAACACTTTACGGTCAAGTACGTTCTGATAGTACTGTTTGTCCAGGTCACGGGGGGTAACGTCGTCCTGCACCACCACGGGGTCACCGCCGCGGCTGCACTTCTGCTGTAGCGAGCTAGCCAACACGGGTTCCATGGACATGGGGTCCGAGGGGTCGGCTGGGAGGCGGTCAGCGAAGGACGAGCAGTGAGAGATCCCGACGGTGTGCGCGCCCGAGAGGGTAACCATGTCGTCGAGGTCGAGCCCCTTGGCTTTGAACATTGCCTCCAGCACCGTGACGTTGGCGAAGGGAGGGGGCAGGTCGCGGAGGGTCTCGTTGGCGAAAGACACACGCCCATCGTACCGGCCAGCCGGCATTTTGATGTCTACCACGCCGTTGCTTAGGAAGAAGCTGGCGTCGCGCCCAGCGAAAGCGACGATGTCAGCGCACGAGACAACCCCATGGCACTCCTTCTCAAGCTTCGCCTTTGCGGCGTCGATCACCTCGAAGCCGCGGAGGCTGGGGAAGTTTGGAATGCCAAGCTTCTCCGGCTCCGGGCTGGCCGTCGTCGCGTCTAGGAGAACCGAGGCATCGCAACCCTAGAACAAAAAGGACCTCTCGCCCGTTAGGACCTCACAAACACATATATCTTATACTGCACACGTATGGGCGTAGCATGAATTTTACCATAAGCTGGCACGTACCCTGACGAAACAGTCGTGGAAGAAGAGCCGGATGAGACCGGCACCGATGCCGCGATTGTTGTCTGTGGCGTTCTTTACGGCCTCCCTCACAATTGCCTCCGCATTAGGGCAGGAATAGCTGTAGTAGTTCAGGGTGAGCGCCGGTGCCGTAGGTGGTGTCGGGCTTGGGATGGGCGGCATTGGGTTGGGATACCCATAGCTGGCTTGGCATGTATGCGCCATACGACCGAGCAATGCTACCACAACCAAGGCAGCAAGCTTATCATTAGCCATGGTTGCAATGAGCTCTACAGCTAGCTAGATCCTAGAGGCCGGCTTATATCTGGAGAGAGGACGAAGATGGATGCATGGGTGAAGGAAACTTGGTGTTGTGAAGGTCTATTTATAGCTGGATAGCTTAATCAAAGCTGATGAGCCTGTGTCCTCGACGAGCCAACCACCATGAGATGGATATTATGCATGCATGGAATTTTGATTAATCCTTTGAGCATGCATGTTAGGCTGTGGCGTTTAAGTCAACAGGGAACATGCATGGCGAGCATAACCTCACTGGTCACAGCTCGCACAGTTGACATTCCGTGCCCATTTCCCCGTTGATGTGGGTGTCGGGTGGCATCAAGTAGTTACGATAGGTTTTGATAATTGTTTCGTGTGCCTCATCCAAGGGAAGGATGCAGTTCTGTTCTTTTGCTGGGGACAGAGACCGAGGGTAATGTCCTGCTTCTCTTGCGTGGTTCAGGAAATTGGTTTTCTGGTCGTTGGGTTAAATTTTTTGCCCCCGAATATAGTTGACAGTTTTGTCTCTAGTCTCAACTAGTCTATACAAGAATCAATGAAAATCAGAATTTCTTGCATGTGAAAAACTAGTCTATACAAGAATCATGAAAATCAGAATTTCTTGCGTGTGACAAGTTGAGCCAAATACACCACCTTACTCCAAATTCTGTAGCCAAGAGACGTAATTTCGTGGGAATTTTTTACAAGCCTCCAAAGAAAAGCAAACACGAAAAATTCAAAACCAATTCCAAGTGAAGACAAGGCACACGGGTATGATCCAGGTATGAGATTTCACGCAGTGAAGGTTTTACCCAGCCCCCCCCCCCCCCCCCCCCCCCCCGACGGGGGGTAACACCTTACTCCTGCTAGTTGTTCTCTCACCTATGAACAATGTGGTTACAACATAGGTGTCGTGTGATCTTGTCGATCTTGTTGAACCAATTGAGTTTGTTAGAATTTACTCAAAGCTCACCTAATATAGGGATGCCGAAGTAGAGAATACAATTTTTTTTCCGAAACAGAAGCAAAGATTGCCTCATCTATTAATTAAGCAGAAGAGAATTGCCCAGTTAATTACGGAAAACCGGGCAAAAATCGAAACAAGGGCCTAGCCCACTCCCAAAGACTGACGCACATAGGGCAAAGCCCACCCTCATCGGTAACATGTCGACCTGCAGCCAGACAACGCAGCTCCGACTCTGACAAAGAACTCAGAAGAACAAACCAGGCGAAAGTTGGCGCCACGGAAGATCGCCGAACGGGCCACTTGCAGCCAGTCATCGTATACCCCAGGGCCCCGCCGCCGCAGCTTCGACTCCACAACAACAAACAAACCGAGGCAATACCACGAACACGCGGGAGAAGAGCCGAAAACCGCAACCATTGTCGCGTCGCCTACGTCGCTCCCACCATCATCATTGCCACAGAAGCTTGGCCGCCACAATGATCCCCTCGGGGCTGCCACCCCGACATCCACCGCTCCGTCACGTCAAGCGCACTCCACCGGCACCGCCATCCGGGGCCGCCGCCCCGACATACCAACGCTCCCCTCGAGTAGCAACGCTGCACAACTCAGCTGCCCGTATCCCACACTGCTCAGGGCAACCACCCGCAGACCACGGCCGTCACACCGCCTCCGGGGCTGCCGCCCCGACATACCACCGCTCGCCTTCGAGCCACAATGCCGCACAACCCAGCCACCTACAACCCACATTGCGCAGGGAAACCGCCCGCAGACCACAGCTATCACACCGCTTCCGGGGCCGCCACCCCGACATAAAGTCCAACCGTCCGCACTGGAACGCGTCCACCAAGCCGACGACCTTACCGCCCTCACAGCTCAAGAACGCCGCCCAAGCCATGCTGAGTTGCAGCCCTACCTCATGGAGCCGTCGCTGCATCGCTTCCCGAGACCGCCGTCTCCGCGCACAAGTCTAGGGCTGCTGCCCCGACATCCATTGACCCTGACGGTAGAGAGATCCCTCGCAACAGCCTCAATTGCCTCTCCCAAGTGACGCCTCCAAGGAGGACACGACGTACCGAAGCTCGGATTTTCATCCGGAGAGCCAAATCCACCGCGAGGCCGAAGGAGCTCCATAACGACGCCTTCAAGAATGTAGACGACATCCGCAGGTGCCGCTGTCGCCGGTCCTGACCATGGTCAGGGCAATGCTTTCGCCGGAGCTCCTCGTCGCATGACCGGATTGCGGATCCAGAGCACCATGCCTGACTGGATCGCCGGAGAGATCTCCTCCTCCACCTGCATCCAACCACCACCACGCAAACCCCACCACCGCACCTCATGCAGCGAAGAGCTCCAGGACACTGCCACCCTAGCCACGACAACAACCATCACCGTTGCAGCCACAATCCCGGGCAGCGGCCCCGACATCCACACCTGGCCTGGAACTGATACGTCTCCAATGTATCTATAATTTATGAAGTATTCATGCCATGTTTACAACAATTTTATATGATTTTGGTATGATTTGATTAGAACTAACCCGGACTGACGCTATTTTCAGCAGAACTAGTGTCGTTTTTGTGCAGAAATAAAAGTTCTCGGAATGGGCTGAAAATTTACGGTGATTTTTTATGGACCAAAAAAGACCCCCGAAGCACAAGAGTTGGGCCAGAAGAGCCCTGAGGGAACGACAAGGGTGGAGTGAGCACCCCCTGTCTTGCCAATGCCTCGTGGAACCCCTTGACGTGAGACCGATGCCAAAAATTCCTATAAATACCAAAACCCCCAGAAAGAAACCTAGATCGGAAGTTTCACCGCCGCAAACCTCTGTAGCCACGAAAAACCAATCGTGAGCCCATTCCGGCACCCTGCCGGAGGAGGAAACCATTACCAGTGGCCATCTTCATCATCCCGGCGGACTCCATGATAAGGAGGGAGTAGTTCATGTTGGGAAACGCAGCATGCAATTTCAAAAAAATTCCTAGCCTGACGCAAGATCTATCTAGGTGATGCATAGAAACAAGAGGGGGAGAGTGTGTCTAGGTACCCCCGTACACCGAAAGAGGAAGCGTTTGACAACGCGGTTGATGTAGTCGAACTTCTTCTTGTTTCGACCGATCAAGCACCAAACGTACGACACCTCCGAGTTCTGCACACGTTCAGCTCGATGACGTCCCTCGAACTCTTGATACAACAAAGTGTCAAGGGAGAGTTTCGTCAGCACGACGGTGTGGTGACGGTGATGGTGATGTGATCCACGCAGGGCTTCACCTAAGCACTTTGTGAATATGACCGGAGGTGTAAACTGTGGAGGGGGGGCGCCGCACACGGCTAACAATGTTTGTTGTGTGTTCTAGGCGCCCGCTCTCCACATATATATAGGTGGGAGGGGGAGGGGAACAGCCATGGGGCGCCCCAAGTAGGAGGAATCCTACTTGGGGGCCTCCTCCAATTCGGCCTTCCCCTTTCCTTATCTCCGGAGGGGGAAAGGAAAGAGGGGAGAGGGGAAAGGAAGGGGAAATCCTATTCCCTCTCTTTCCATTCCTCCTTCCATTTCCCTTTCTCCATTTAGGCTAGCCCATATGGGGGCGCACCAGCCTCTTAGGGGCTGGTCTGTCCCGCCCTTGGCCCAATAAGGCCCATATCTTTGCCGGGGGGGGGGGGAAGGGGGTGCCCGGAACCTGGTACCCTAGGAACACTTCCGGTGTCCGAATACTATCGTCCTATATATGAATATTTACCCCTCGACCATTTCGAGACTCCTCGTCATGTCCGTGATCTCATCCGGGACTCCAAACACCATTCGTTTACCAAATCACATAACTCATATAATACAAATCGTCATCGAACGTTAAGCGCGCGGACCCTATGGGTTCAAGAACTATGTAGACATGACTGAGACACCTCTCCGCTCAATAACCAATAGCGGAACCTGGATGCTCATATTGTTTCCTAGTATTGTACGAAGATCTTTATCGGTCAAACCGTAATGACAACATATGTAATTCCCTTTGTCATCGGTATATATATGTTACTTGCCCGATATTCGATCGTCGGTATCTTCATACCTAGTTCAATCTCGTTACCGTCAAGTCTCTTTACTCGTTCCGTATTGCATCAACCCGTTACTAACTCATTAGTCACATTGCTTGCAAGGCTTATCATGATGTGCATTACCAAGAGGGCCCAGAGATACCTCTTCGATACTCGGAGTGACAAATCCTAATCCCGATCTATGCCAACCCAACAAACACCTTTGGAGATACCTGTAGAGCATCTTTATAATCACAAGTTATGTTGTGACGTTTGATAGCACACAGGGTATTCCTCTGGTATTCGGGAGTTGCATAATCTCATAGTCAAAGGAATATGTATAAGTCATGAAGAAAGCAATAGCAATAAAACTTGATCATTATGCTAAGCTAACGGATGGGTCATGTCCATCGCATCATTCTCCTAATGATGTGATCCCGTTCATCAAATGACAACACATGTCTATGGTTATGAAACTTCACCATCTTTTACTAACGAGCTAGTCTAATAGAGGCTTGCTAGGGACACTGTGTTTTGTCTATGTATCCACACATGTATCAAGTTTTCGGTTAATACAATTCTAGCATGAATAATAAACATTTATCATGATATAAGGAAATATAAAATAACAACTTTATTATTGCCTCTAGGGTATATTCCTTCAGTTCACCCTCGGGGCTGCAGGTATGTACCAGTAGCTATGTTTTTGATATCTCTCTCTCATGTTCTTGATTTGGCACGATCTTGATGTACCGCGAGCTTTGTTACTATAGTTGGATCATATGGTGTTTCTCCCCCTCTACCTTCTTGTGTTGAATTGAGTTTTACCTTTGAGGTTTCACTATTATTGGACTGAATACTATTATGGATTTGGGAACACTTGATGTATGTCTTGCATGGGATACCTGTGGTGACAATGGGGTGTTCTACTTATTCACTTGATGTATGTTTTGGCACTCAACTCGCTGATTCCCGAGGTGACATTGGGGTAATCTATGCATAGGGGTTGATGCATATTTTCGTCCTTGTTTCTCTGATATGAATCTTGGGGCACTCTTTGACGTTCTTTGTGTTGGATTGAATACTATGAATCTGATGTTGTTTGATGCATATTGTATAATTGACCCACGGATACTTGTGGTGACATTGGAGTATCTATGTGACATTAGGGTTGATTGATGTGTGTCATATGGTGTTATTTTACTACGAACTCTAGGGCTGTTTGTGACACTTATAGGAATAGCTCAATGGATTGATCGGAAAGAATAACTTTGAGGTGGTTTCGTACCCTACAAACAATTTCATCTTATGTTCTCCGTGATAGGAACTTTGTAGTGACTCTTTGTTGCACGTTGCGGGATTGTTATATGACCTAATTATGTTATCATTGTTGAGAGAACTTGCACTAGTGAAAGTATGAACCCTAGGCCTTGTTTTCAAGCATTGCAATACCGTTTTGCTCACTTTTGTTACATGCTACCTTGCTGTTTTTATATTTTCAAATTACAAAAACCTATATCTACCATCCATATTACACTTGTATCACCATCTCTTCGCCGAACTAGTGCACCTATACAATTTACCATTGTATTGAGTGTGTTGGGGACACAAGAGACTCTTTGTTATTTGGTTGCAGGGTTGTTTGAGAGAGACCATCTTCATCGTATGCCTCACATAGATTGATAAACCTTAGGTCATCCACTTGAGGGAAATTTGCTACTGCCCTACAAAACTCTGCGCTTGGAGGCCCAACACGAGTCTACAAGAAGAAGGTTGCATAGTAGACATCAAGCTCTTTTCTGGCGCTGTTGCCGGGGAGGTTAGTGCTTGAAGGTATATCTTTAGATCTTGAAATTGAATATTTTAGTTTCTTGTTTTATCATTATATTAGTCTATAAAAGAAAATTACAAAAAAATGGAATTGAGTTTGCCTCGTATGCTTCATCTTTTTAATGTCTTCCGTGAAAATGATGGAAAGGAAAATTGTGCTCAAGTGTTAGAGGAAGAAGTCAATAAAATGTTTGGCACTAAATATTTGAATGATGAGCATGATTGCAATGTTTTTAGTATGAATTCTTTGAATATCCATGATGCTAATGATACGCAAAGCCATCAGGTTGGGGATGCTATGTTTGATGAAGATGATATTTTTTGTCCCCCAAGTTTTGATGAGCAAATTTATTATGATGAAAGCATGCCTCCTATTTATGATGATTATATTGATGAAAGTGGGTTTGGAAGAGTGTCAACTCTAGGTACTAATGATCCCACTATTTTGAAGGGTGTTGAATCTTTTCACAATATTGATAAAAGTGGATTTGGAGAGGTTAGGACTTTATTTAGTGATGAATCCACTATTTCGGAAGAGGTTTCAATTGATTATGAGAACAAAGCTATCTATGATGATTATTGTGATGACATGTATGCTATAAAGAATAATGATAACCATGAAACTTGTTATCATGATTTTAATTTTCAATTGGATTACGCCTCGCATGATAGTTATTTTGTCGAGTTTGCTCCCACTATTATCTACGACAATAAATTTCCTTATGCGGAGAGTAATAAAATTTCTATGCTTATGAATTATGAAAAGAATGCTTTATGTGATGGTTATATTGTTGAAATTCATTCATGATGCTACTGAAATATTTTATGAGAGAGGAACATATGCTTTTACATATCTCGACAATACCAAGTTTCCTCTCTTTGTGTTGAAAATCTTGAAGTTTTCTTGCTTTACGTTCCTATGCTAGTTGATTCTTGATCCCACAAATTGTTTGCTCACAAAATCCCTATGCATAGGAAGTGGGTTATACTTAAATATGCTAGTCATATGCTTCATGATGCTCCCTTTATATTTCAACTCTTATCTTTTATGTGAGCATCATTGACATCATCATGCCAACCTAAAAATGCATTAAAGAAAAGCGCTTGTTGGGAGACAACCAAATATTTACCCATACTATTTTTGTGTGTTAACATGATTACGCTACTGTATTGTCCATGTTTTATAGCTTTTGTTTCAATAAAGTGACAAGTAAGACCTTTGGGATGGTCTATGGTGATAGTTGATTTGATCTTTCGGAAAAACAGAAACTTTTGCACCCAGTAAATTTATTTTCATTTTTTACAGAAGCGTGATAAAATAAGGATTCCTTCTGCACAAGATTTATAAAAAAAATTCCTAGATTTTCCTAATTTTTAAGAATTTTCGGAGTTACAGAAGTACGCAAAGTTTCCAGATTACTACAGACTATTCTGTTTTTGAAAGATTCTGTTTTCATTGTGTTGTTTGCTTATTTTACCAAAAAAGGCTTTCGCCCCGCTTTATATATAAAGTAGCGACCGGAAGTACAAATCCGGGTACAACACACAACCCCCCACACACCACACACACCCAAGGCAAGATACAAGTGTGCCGATGCACCGCAACACTACCCAAACGACCACCAAGCACAAGACCTAGCCACCGAGAAGAAGTGAAGCGGGACAATGGCGAAGCATGGACTCCAAGGCGGTGCCTTCAAGAAGGGCACGGCACCGAAAGCCCCACCGCCCGATCTCAGAGATTAAGTTTTCACCCGGAGCAACATGGAGAGAAGAGAACAATACGACGGAGCCTTCATGAAGGAAACGACGCCCCGGCGCCGCCACCGTCGGCCGGAGAAGACCGGGCAAGTTATGTACTCCGGTGTTAGTCCTCTACCAAACTACCATGCTTCGCAAAACATCACCAACCATGTCACCCATGTGGCCATGGCTGCCCGACCGCACCCAAGATGCGCGCTCCGCCCACGAACACTGCGTCTCCCGCTGCCAGGGCCGCCGCCCAGCACCCAAGCAACTCCGTGAACACCCAAAGGCCTTGGCTTTGGCCTAACTAGCAGCCCCCACCTATGAAGATGCCAGCAACCGCCCTGCCTCAAACATCGCCAGAACCCCAACAAAGAGCACACAGCCGAGGAAAGGGGGAGGATGAGCGGACGCATCCGGACCGGTGCACCCCTGCACCAGCGACGGGTGGCCATTGGGGCCTCCCATCCCTCCTGAGAACTCCCCAACGGAAACACCCCTGTGTCGCCTCACCATGTTGCCCGCCGCAGCTCGACGCGAGGCCACCAACGGCAGCCCGCCCAACCATCGACAAGAAGCGCGAAGCCAGCCCGCACCCGCAGCCAAGGCCACTCACCGGAAGAGCCATCCCGCGCCGCTCGCCGCCGTCCAGGGGCCGGAAGAGGGGAGCCCCGATTGGAGGACGGCCAACGCGCACCACCAGCACGCACGCCCGCTGGACCGCCAGATTTGGCCGAGCCCAGACATTGCCTCCACCGCAGCGACCAGCGCGAGCCGCCCCGAGCAGCCCACCACGCCGCCACTAAGCCCTCGCTACCCCGCCGCCAGGGCCCCCCGGCGCGCCTCTGCGCCCCGCACCAGCGCGAAGCACCACCATCCGCCGCCGCCCCGCGCCAGCAGTCACTGTGTACCCTCGACACCAGGGATGATGCACCACAGCTCACGTCGAAGGAGACCCGCCGGAAGCGCGGTACGCAAGACAATCCGGCGGGCGCTTTTGAGGACCCGAAACCCCACACGTCCGGGAGGGAGCCCGTCAGGGCGCGCGGCGGCTATGGGCTGCCCCAGGTCGGCCTGACCACCCCTAGGGCCTCGAGGTTTGCCGCCCTGCAATCGAAGAACGAGGAAGAAGAAGAACAAGGAAGAATAACAAGTAAAGGTAAAAGATGTATATAGATTTGTTCGATTGTGTGTTGTTATTCAATCGGCCGTCACCCCTTACATATATATGAGGCGGCTGGACTTTCCGTACAAGAAAAGGTCTCAAATCCCATCCAAAACATTAAAAGTTAACCTAATTCGGAATATGAGGGCCGGAACTTCCGGGCTAAAATTACACCAAGTAGCCCTCTTGCACAGCACCTGCAGGTCGCATATGGCTTCGGATCGCGATGGTTCCAAAAGCAAAGTTGTAGATCTTGCAATGGAGAAAAATAACTTATTTGATCACTTTTTCATCCAAGGTTATCTTGATGTCGAAATCGGCCCCACAAATCTGCAAATAATGTTAAAATTCCAGTCTTCGGGGCGCACCGCGTGCAAAGTTTCTGTTTAGCCCGGAACCTCCCCGGAAGTTTTGCCCGGAACTTCCGCGGCAGACTTATGCAGAACCGTGTACCCTCGACGCTGGGGGTGATGCACCGCAATTCACGTCGAAGGAGACCCGCCGGAAGCGCGGTACGCAAGACAATCCGGCGGGCGCTTTTGAGGACCTGAAACCCCACAAGCCCGGGAGGGACCCCGTCAGGGCGCGCGCCGGCTATGGGCTTCCCTAGGTCGGCCTGACTGCCCCTAGGGCCTCGAGGTTCACCGCCCTGCAAACGAAGAACGAAGGAAGAACGAGGAAGAAGAAGAACAAGGGAGAAGGAAAAGTAAAGGTAAAAGATATATATAGATTTGTTCGATTGTGTGTTGTTATTCAATCGGCCGTCACCCCTTACATATATATGAGGCGGCTGGACTTTCCGTACAAGAAAAGGTCTCAAATCTCATCCAAAACATCAAAAGTTAACCTAATTCGGAATACGAGGGCCGAAACTTCCAGTCAGCCCGGAACTTCCGGTCAAAATTACACCAAGTAACCCTCTTGCACAGCACCTGTAGGTCGCATATGGCTTCGGATCGCGATGGTTCCAAAAGCAAAGTTGTAGATCTTGCAATGGAGAAAAATTCCTTAGTTGATCACTTTTTCATCCAAGGTCATTTTAATCTCGAAATCGGCCCCGCAAATCTGCTGTTAAAATTACAGTCTTCGGGGTGCACCGTGTGCAAAGTTTCTGTTTAGCCCGGAACCTCCCCGGAAGTTTTGCCCGGAACTTCCGGGGCAGACTTATGCAGCACATAGTTTTGGCTCTAACTTTTGCATATGAACTCCAATTTAGACATTCTTTATATCAAAATCAATCGTTTCGACGAAGCGAAGACAATCCCTGTAGATACTTTTCCCATATGATGCCATCTTGAGGGCGTAATCAGCCGAATAGTGTTCTGAATACAAAATATGAGTACTTCGAACACAACTTCGGCCTTAGAGATGAGACCGAATGACTATGACCCAAATATCAAAGTTTTTCCTTTTGACGATACGGAACTTTCTCACTTTGAGCACTTCTCCATTTGAGGCCATCTTAATTAAGTCCTTCGACGTGCCAAAATCTGGTGTCAACACATGCCCCCCTGTTTTCGGTAAACTTGTGTGCCGAAAAATAACTTGCAGGATGCTTTTCCTAAGGACGATGTCAACACTCCATCGGCCATTTTATGTTCTTAGGACGATAAGTATATATCGGCCATTTGGATTAGCAACAAAAGTAAAGCTAATCAAACATATGATGATTTGGTAACCCTTTCATGATGTAAGAAATTATATTGCATCCATGGATTAAAATAACCCCATTGAGGGTAACCAATCATACCTGACAACGAATTCCATGGCATAGGCATCAATGACATTGTTGAAGAAAATGGATAATGTGTGGACTGAAGATGTTGAAACATTTTGCTTGGTCCTTCATAGTTTTCACTATTTTCCTTCTTCAACTTTGCCGCACTCCTTGTAAAGGAAGCTCGCAGATAATTCTTATTTTGAATACTTCCTTTGGGAACCCATGCCATGTTTCTCTTTTCAAGTTCTTGTGCACTAAGATTTTGCAACTTTTTCTTTTGCCAATACGATAAGCCGAGTGGGCACCAAGGTTGCGATTTTGTTTGAATTAATGGCAATTCTTGTTTTATCCTATGCACTCTCAACTTCTTCCCTTCAGATTTGGCACTTGATTGACTTGCCTCATTGCCTTTTGCAGCCAACGTCAACACTTTAATTGGCTCTTTTTCATTTGAGATCATATCTGAAGTGTCACTCTTACGACCATCTCTTTTAATGTGGTAGACTTGCTCAACCACCTCCTTATTCTTCCTTGTGCTCCGGACCGATTCTTTTTTATTGAAACGGTCTTGAACATATGACTACTCATTGAACATTGGTCTTCTTGGAGCTGCATAATATTGATGAGATGGTCTATAATAATATGGAGAATGTGCCCTTGTATCATACTTGTCCCATGATGGATATGGATTTACGTGAGCATAGGGAGGCATCCACGACATTGGCATTGGCGGCCCAAAATAATGATATGAACAAGCTGCATTCAAATTATCTTCTTGCTAATATTGATCCCTGGATTTGCACCTAGGGGGTGATCTTGATGCTTTTGCATTAGTTAGCCGATAAGCACTGTTGTCCTCACTTATCTTCTGATATTTTTCCAATAGTTGCGCGAAAGTGACTTTCGGCTTTTTACCTTTGTGCTTACACCGGCCTTTGTTTTCTTTGGTTGTGCTTGCACCGATCTTTGGATTTTCTTGTTGCCCCCAGTCTTTGGCATGTCCATGGTAGCTTCGATGGAATTCTCACCCTCAAGATTATGTTCATTATGCTCTTCAAAAATTTCTTTACTTGAAAGCTTGATCCCATCACCTGCAGTTTTTACCTTCTCTTTAAATGGATCGGCTTGAAGCAGCCGATGCAAAAACCTTTTACCATCGGGACCAATTGGAATAGACTCATCATCTCTTGGTGTCTCAATAAATTTCAATCGTCCTTTATCAATGGCCGATTTAACTATTTGGCGAAACATGTTGCAATCATCAATACTATGCTTGAACGAATCATGCAACTTACAATAAATTCATCCTTGGATAGATGACTTGACATGGTGATCAAGAATTCGAATGTAATTATTTTTCAACAACAAATCAAATATTTGATCACACATGTTTGAATCGAAGGTATACGTTTTGTTTTCTCGCCGATCTTGGTGTGCGAACGGCTTTGGAGGTAAGCAAACGAATGGTTCAGAGTTAGAATCTCCCCATTCGGCTATGCATTGTGTTTTGCACTCTATCTCCGATGTCTTTGGATAAGATATAATATTAGCATTGGATTTATCAAAAGAATTTATCCTTGGCTTTATATTTCTGAAACGAAAATAGTTAAAACACACATGTCTCAATGGAGACCAAGTGCAAGCCAAGTATGAAACAAGAAAAGCTACCCAAGTAGATATAAACTTTTGATAAAGTAATGGAGAAAACTTTGGCTGCAATAGTAAGACACTATCGGTCTTTATAGATAGCAAAATAGGTTGACCGATATAGTCTATAACATTTTTTGTTGCTAACAAGTAAATTACCCTTCTTCATTGGTCTTTCAAAATTACTTATGAGAATTTTTCTTATAGAAGCATCGACAATAAAGTTGCGACCAAATCGGAAGATAGGCAAGTCACTTGCTAGACATACCTCTTCAATTACGTTGGGAGAGCATGATGGTTGTATCACTTGAATAATACTTTGTTCCACTTTTGAATGACTCTCCAATGCCTTGGCATCCTCTTTTTCTTTGATAGATTTGGTACACATACTATTTGATTCAGCTTTTTTCATAACGGAATTAACTTTGTTATCCGAATCACCACTCTTTCTTTCTTTGATTCGCAAGGTTGCTTGTTCTTGTCTAAATTCAGCAAACATTGCAACTAGTCTATCTTTAAGCTTTTTTCGACCAATTTCAGCCCAATCTTCATCGGATTGCCCCCCAATACTTTGAGACGCTTTCGGCAATGGTGTGTTGCCGAAATTCTGTAATTGTGCAGGGGCAACATGATATGCTACGTTACTAGGTAAATACACATGCGCTCTGGTAGAATTCTCACTTATTCGGCCATGAGCATGAAGGTGCGGAGCCGAATCACGAATATCTACAATTGCGTATGGTGCCGGAAAATTCGTAGCATGAGGTGTAGCATACGATGTTTGAGGGTAATTGGCCATATAACTAGTAGTAGCATGGCCAAGTACCCTATCCACCGGCATGTTTGGATTAACATGATGCAAATTAGTTGCCGATGAATAAAAAGATGAAACACTATGTTGCATGCCATTGAAAGTTCCTACATGGGGTGTTTCAACTTGAGTAACCGAACTCATCATGTTGTTCATCGGCATATAGATTTGTGGGGTTGCCGATGCATGGGAGTTGGGATACATATGTTGCATGTTGCTAAAATTATATGAAGTTGAAGCATGAAAATTATTCTCAATCGGCTGTTGCACATAATTAGATGCATGATTGGTAAAACTAGGGCTACCCGATACAATAAGCTCATTAGACGATCTAGCAACAACATATACATTATTTGCATCTACATAAGTGAATTGGGTATTCATATTACCTTTGTAAATTGCAAACCCTAGATGACGATCTCTTCATAGCAAGAACGGGCCGGAGACCATTCAAAGCTTTGTCCCCAGTGAAGTCGCCAAAAAGTGTGTTCGCACACGAACACGTCACCGTGTACCCTCGACACTGGGGGTGATGCACCGCAGCTCACGTCGAAGGAGACCCGTCAGAAGCGCGCTATGCAAGACAATCCGGCGGACGCTTTGAGGACCCGAAACCCCACACGGCCGGGAGGGACCCCGTCAGGGCGCGCGGCGGCTATGGGCTGCCCTAGGTTGGCCTGACCGCCCCTAGGGCCTCGAGGTTCGCCGCCCTGCAAACAAAGAACGAACGAAGAACGAGGAAGAAGAAGAACAAGGGTGAAGGAAAAGTAAAGGTGAAAGATGTATATAGATTTGTTCGATTGTGTGTTGTTATTCAATCGGCCGTCACCCCTTACATATATATGAGGTGGCTGGACTTTCCGTACAAGAAAAGGTCTCAAATCCCGTCTAAAACATCAAAAGTTAACCTAATTCGGAATACGAGGGCCGGAACTTCCGATCAGCCCAGAACTTCTGGGCTAAAATTACACCAAGTAGCCCTCTTGCACAGCTCCTGCAGTTCGCAATGGCTTCGGATCGCGATGGTTCCAAAAGCAAAGTTGTAGATCTTGCAATGGAGAAAAATTCTTAGTTGATTACTTTTTCATACGAGGTCATCTTGACGTCGAAATCGGCCCCGCAAATATGCAAATAATGTTAAAATTTCAGTCTTTGGGGTGCACCGCGTGCAAAGTTTCTGTTTAGGCCGGAACCTCCCCGGAAATTTTGCCCGGAACTTCCGGGGCAGACTTATGCAGCACATAGTTGTGGCTCTAACTTTTGCATACGAACTCCGATTTATATGTTCTTTATATCAAAATCGATCGTTTCGATGAGGCGAAGACAATCCGTGTAGGAACTTTTCCCATATGAGGCCATCTTGGGGGCATAATCAGATGAATAGTGTTCTGAATACAAAATCTAAGTACTTCGAACACAACTTCGGCCTTAGAGATGAGACCGGATGACTATGGCCCAAAGATCAAAGTTTTTCATTTTGATGATATGGAACTTTCTCACTTTGAGCACTTCTCCATTTGAGGCCATCTTAATTAAGTTCTTCGCCGTGCCAAAATCTGGTGTCAACAAATACCCAAGCAACTAAGCTTGGGGATGCCCCGGATGGCATCCCCTCTTTTGTCTTCAATCCATCGGTAAAATTACTTGAGGCTATATTTTTATTCACCACATGACAGGAGTTCTGCTTGGAGCGTCATTTTCTTTTGTTGAGATTTGCTTGCTGCTATTTATAATGTTTTGAATCTTTTAGTTCAATAAAAATGTCAAGTATAACCTTACCATGCTTATTTTGCAAGTCTATATGTTGCTTATTTGAAAACGGAAAGTTTTCTATCATTGTCTGAATATTTGTGAATAATCAGAACATGATAAAATCTTGAAATTTTTACACATTGAGTAACAAAAAATTCTCTATAGTGTGGTAATTGTTCATAATTTTTTGAGTTAGGGAAGTATGATTGCTCTTGCATTCTTTATAGACTATTTTGTTTAGACAGATTGCTATTATGTTTGCATTGTTTGCATATGTTTACTTGTTTAATGATTCTATTTGAGGATATGAGTATTAAATATGCAGAGGCATTTAGTATGAAATTTCAAATTATAATTAGTTATTTTCTGCAGTAGAGAATGATAAGGTTTTGCATTGATTTATACTAACTTACCTCATGAGTTCTTGTTGAGTTTTGTGTGGATGAAGTTTTTAAGATTTAGGGGTACCGAGGTATAAAAGGAATTAAGGAGACACAAGAGTTCAAGCTTGGGGATGCCCAAGGCATCCCATAATAATTTTTCAAGAGGTCACAAGCATCTAAGCTTGGGGATGCCCCGGTTGGCATCCCACCTTTCTTCTTCAACAATGATCGGTGAGTTTTGGTTGACCGTAAGTTTTTGCTTCTTCACATGATATGTGCTATCCATAGAATGTCATTTTTTTGTTTTGCTTGATGTTTGAATAAAGTACTTAAAATCAAAATTTTCTTTATGAGAGAGAGTCCTCACATAGCTAAATAATTATTTGACTACTCATTGATCTTCACTTATATCTTTTTGGAATAGTTTGTTATTTACTCTCGTGCTTGATTGAATTGAATTGAATATCGTAAATTTGAAATTATATATGTTTCATATGCTTATCCCATGGGGAGCAATGACTTCACATATAAGAAGTAGAGGTGGTAAATTTATTGAAAGTTAGCAAACATAGTATTGATCACTTGCACAATTCATGAAAGAATATTGAAGGAAGAGATATTTCACATATAAATATACTATCTCGGACATCTTCTATGATTGTGAGCCCCATTAAATATTTTCAACCATGAGAAAATTAGTTGAAGTTGGACAAAGAAGACAACGTAATGAGTTATGCTTGGGTATATTTGTATAGAAGTTATATTGTTATGGATCCTCCAACATGTGGTGCTTTCTATTTAGAATCTTTTGCTAGCCAAAATTTCTGTACTAAGCGGGAATACTGCTTGTGCATCCAAAATCCTTGAACCAAGTTTCTTCCATCAGTGTCCACCATATCTACCTATATGCGGTATTTACCTGCTGTTCCAAGTAAATTTTCATGTGCCAAACTCTAAACCTTCAAATAATAATCTGTTTTGTATGCCCGAATCGCTCATGTAGCAACTAGGGGCTGTTAGTATCTGAAGGAAATATGTCCTAGAGGCAATAATAAAGTTGTTATTTATATTTCCTTATATCATGATAAATGTTTATTATTCATGCTAGAATTGTATTAGCCGGAAACTTAGTACATGTGTGAATACATAGACAAACAGAGTGTCCCTAGTGTGCCTCTACTTGACTAGCTCGTTTATCAAAGATTGTTAAGTTTCCTGACTATAGACATGTGTTGTCATTTGATGAACGGGATCACATCATTAGAGAATGATGTGATGGACAAGACCCATCCATTAGCTTAGCATAATGATCGTTTAGTTTTATTGCTATTGCTTTCTACATGACTTATACTTATTCCTCTGACTATGAGATTATGCAACTCCCGAATACCGGAGGAACACCTTGTGTGCTATCAAACGTCACAACATAACTGGGTGATTATAAAGATGCCCTACAGGTGTCTCCGAAGGTGTTTCTTGAGTTGGCATAGATCGAGATTAGGATTTGTCACTCCGTGTATCGGAGAGGTATCTCTGGGCCCTCTCGGTAATGCACATCACTATAAGCCTTGCAAGCAATGTGACTAATAAGTTAGTTGCGGTATGATGTATTACGTAACGAGTAAAGAGACTTGCCAGTAACGAGATTGAACTAGGTATGATGATACCGACGATCGAATCTCGGGCAAGTAACATACTGATGACAAAGGGAATAACATATGTTGTTGTGCGATTTGACCAATAAAGATATTCATAGAATGTGTAGGAGCCAATATGAGCATCCAGGTTCCACTATTGGTTATTGACCGGAGTTGTGTCTCGGTCATGTCTACATAGTTCTCGAATCCATAGGGTCCGCATGCTTAACGTTCGATGACGATTTGTTTGATGAGTTATGTGTTATCGTGACCAAAGTTTGTTCAGAGTCCCGGATGAGATCACGGACATGACGAGGAGTCTCGAAATGGTCGAGAGATAAAGATTCATATATTGGAAGGTTCTATTCGAACATCGGAATGGTTCCGAGTGATTCGAATATTTTACCGAAGTACCGAGGGGTTACCAGAACACCCCGGGGGAATAATGGGCCTTAGTTGAGAGAGAGGAGGGCCGCACGGGAGGTGGCGCATTCCCCCCTTGCCCAATCCGAATTGGACAAGGGGAGGCGGCGTGGCCCCCGCTTTCCCTTTCCCTTTCCCTCTCCCTCTCCTTCCTATTCCCTCCGGTGGAGAAAGGAAAAGGGGGGATCCTACTTGGACTAGGAGTCCAAGTAGGACCCCCCCCCCCTTGGCGCGCCCCTCCTAGCCATTGACCTTCTCCTCCCCCCTTTATATATGGGGGCGGGGGGCACCCCAAAGGCACACCAAGATTTCTCTTAGCCGTGTGCGGTGCCCCCCTCCATAGTTTACTCCTCTGGTCATAGCGTTGTAGTGCTTAGGTGAAGCCCTGTGGGGATCACATCAGCATCACCGTCACCACACCGCCGTGCTAGCGGAACTCTCCCTCGACCCTCTACTGGATCACGAGCTCGAGGGACGTCATCGAGCTGGACGTGTGCTGAACACGGAGGTGCCATACGTTCGGTACTTGGATCGGTTGGATCGTGAAGACGTTCGACTAGATCAACCGCGTTAATCTAACACTTCTGCTTTCGGTCTACGAGGGTACGCGCACACACTCTTCCCCTCTCGTTGTTATGCATCTCCTAGATAGATCTTGCGTGATTGTAGAGTTTTTTTTGAAATTGCATGCTACGTTCCCCAACAGTGGCATCCGAGCCAGGTCTATGCGTAGATGATATGCACGAGTAGAACACAAAGAGTTGTGGGCGATAATAGTCATACTGCTTACCACCAACGTCTTACTTTGATTCGGCAGTATTGTTGGATGAAACGGCCCGGACCGAGATTACATGACCGCGTTCATGAGACTGGTTCTACCGACGTGCTTGTTTCTCCAACTTTAGTTGAATCGAGTTTGACTACGACCGGTCCTTGTTGAAGGTTCAAAACAATACACTTGATGAAAAATCATTGTGGTTTTGATGCGTAGGTAAGAACGGTTCTTGCTAGTAGCCCTTAGCAGCGACGTAAAACTTGCAACAACAAAGTAGAGGACGTCTAACTTGTTTTTGCAGGGCATGTTTTTATGTGATATGGTCAAGACATAATGATATATAAATTGTTGTATGAGATGATCAAGTTTTGTAATAGTTATCGGCAACTGGCAGGAGCCTTATGGTTGTCGCTTTATTGTATGAAATGCAATAGCCATGTAATTGCTTTACTTTATCACTAAGTGGTAGCGATAGTCGTAGAAGCAATAGTTGGCGAGACAACAACAACGCTATGATGGAGATCAAGGTGTCAAGATGGTGATGATGGAGATCATGACGGTGCTTTGGAGATGGAGATCAAAGGCACAAGATGATGATGACCATATCATGTGACATATTTTGATTGCATGTGATGTTTATCCTTTATGCATCTTATTTTGCTTAGTACGGCGGTAGCATTATAAGATGACCCCTCACTAAATTTTAAGGTATAAGTGTTCTCCCTGAGTCTGCACCATTGCTATAGTTCGTCGTGCGAGACACCACGTGATGATCGGGTGTGATAAGCTCTACATTCACATACAATAGGTGCAAGCCAGTTTTGCATGTGCGGAATACTTGGGTTCAGATTGACGAGCCTAGCATATGCAGATATGGCCTTGGAACACTGAGACCTAAAGGTCGAACGTGAATCATATAGTAGATATGATCAACATAGTGATGTTCACCATCGAAAACTACTCCATCTCACGTGATGATCGGACATGGTTTACTTGATATGGATCACGTGATCATTTACATGACTAGAGGGATTTCTATCGAAGTAGGAGTTCTTTAGTAATATCATTAATTGAACTTTAATTTATCATGAACTTGGTACCTGATTGTTTTTGCATACCTATGTTTTTGTAGATCAATGGCTCGTGCTACCGTTCCCTTGAGTTTTAATGTGTTCCTAGAGAAAGCCAAGTTGAAAGATGATGGTAGCTACTACACAGACTGGGTTCGTAACTCGAGGATTATCCTCATTGCTGCATAGAAGAATTATGTCCTGGAAGCACCGCTAGGTGAAGGAAATATGCCATAGAGGGAATAATAAAGTTATTATTTATATCCTTATTTCATGATAAATGTTTATTATTCATGCTAGAATTGTATTAACCGGAAACTTAGTACATGTGTGAATACATAGACAAAACAAAGTGTCCCTAGTGTGCCTCTACTTGACTAGTTCGTTTAATAAAGATGGTTGTGTTTCCTAACCATAGGCATGTGTTGTCATTTGATGAACGAGATCACATCATTAGGAGAATGATGTGATGGACAAGACCCATTCATTAGCTTAGCATTATGATCGTTATAGTTTCATTGCTACTGCTTTCTTCATGACTTATACATGTTCCTCAGACTATGAGATTATGCAACTCCAGAATACCAGAGGAACACCTTGTGTGCTTTCAAACGTCACATGGCAACGCCACGGTCACGCGGTGACCACGCGGCGGGCATGGGAGTTTACGCGCTCTAGAGTTGGGTGCCTCGGCCACCGCCCAAACCTCGACGTATCACCACCAAACCATGTATTTATGATTAAATAGGTACTTATGTAACTATAAATGACTTTTGGAAAAAATAAATAGTAAACTATGAGGCAGCTGCAGTTCAAATTTTACCCGCTTCCTACTGAATCGGCGAGAATTTGTCTTTTTCACCAGAGGTGGATCAAAACTTTTGACACCCAACCATTTTGTCAATTGTGCATTAAATATGGCCTAGTATTTTAGAAAATTGATTTGGTCCAATTTTGCAACAAATATATGGTAGGTCCTTCACACAAAAAACTCATTTCGGGCACTCAGAAAATGGAAAATGAATTTTCCGTGCACAGAAAATAAAAACTTCCTTAGGAAACATTGTTTGCCATTCCAAGATGCACGCTTTTGCACAATATGAGATCATTTGAACAAACTATGCCATGAATGTGGCCATAAGATTGATCATTTGGCTTGAAAGCCATGAATCTTCACGCATGACAGCTCATTTCTGAGAACACTTTTTAAAAATAATTTCCATATTACAAGTTTATTATTTTTCCTGGAAACTTGGTCACATATAATGACACAATGCGAAGGTTTTCCAACTTTTTTTATTTTTTTGAATTTTTTATGCCCGTTTCAAAATGCGGTCAAAACGGCGGGCTTGACCGTTCCTAGCTAGTGGTTGAATCTTGGAAATTTTTTGATGTTTCTCTGATTAAATAGATACTTACGTACCTAGAAATGTTTTTTGGAAAAAAATAAAGAGCAAACTATGATGCAGTTGCAGTTCAAATTTGACCCGCTTCCAACTGAATCGGCGGAAATTTGTCTTTTTCACCAGAGGTGGATCAAAACTTTTTACACCCAACCATTTGGTCAATTATGCATTAAATATGTCCTAGTATTTTATAAAATTGATTTGGTCCAATTTTGCAAGAATTATTTGGTAGGTCCTTCACAAAAAAACTCATTTCGGGCACTCGGAAAATGGAAAATGAATTTTCCGTGCACAGAAAATGAAAACTTCCTTAGGCAACATTGTTTGCCATTCCAAGATGCACCCTTTTGCACAATATGAGATCATTTGAACAAACTATGCCATGAATGTGGCCATAAGATTGATCATTTGGCTTGAAAGCCATGAATCTTCACGCATGACAGCTCATTTCTGAGAACACTTTTTAAAAATAATTTCCGTATTACAAGTTTATTATTTTTCCTGGAAACTTGGTCACATGTAATGACACAATGCAAAGGTTTTCCATTTTTTTGAATTTTTTATGCACGTTTCAAAATGCGGTCAAAACGGCGGGCTTGACCGTTCCTAGCTAGTGGTTGAATCATGGAATTTTTTTTGATGTTTCTATGATTAAATAGATACTTGTGTACCTATAAATGATTTTTGGAAAAAATAAAGAGCAAACTATGAGGCAGCTGTAGTTCAAATTTGACATGTTTCCATCTGAATCATCAGAAATTTGTCTTTTCCATGAGATGTGGATCAAAACTTTTTACACCCAACCATTTGGTCAATTGTGCATTAAATATGACCTAGTATTTTAGAAAAATGATTTGGTCCAATTTTGCAGCAAATATATGGTAGTCCTTCACAAAAAAACTCATTTCAGACACTCAAAAAATGGAAAATGAATTTTCCGTGCAAAAAATGAAAACTCCCATAGGCAACATTGTTTTGAATTCCAAGATGCACCCTTGTGCACAATATGAGATCATTTGAACAAACTATGCCATGAATGTGGCCATAAGATTAATTATTTGGCTTGAAAGCCATGAATCTTCACGCATGATAGCTCATTTCTGGGAACATTTTTTTAAAATAATTGTCGTATTACAATTTTATTATTTTCCTGGAAACTTGGTCACATATAATGACACAATGCGAAGCTTTACCAATTTTTTAATTTTTTTTAATTTTTTATGACCGTTTCAAAATGAGGTCAAAACGGCGGGCTTGACCATTCCTAGCTAGTGGTTGAATCTTGGAAAAGTTTTGATGTTTCTCTGATTAAATAGATACTTATGTACCTAGAAATGATTTTTGGAAAAAATAAAGAGCAAACTTTTGACACCCAACCATTTGGTCAATTATGAATTAAATATGGCCTATTGTTTTAGAAAAATGTTTTGGTCCAATTTTTCAACAAATATTTGGTAGGTCAGTCACAAAAAACTTATTCTAGGCACTCGAAAAAACTATGACGGGCATTTCTAAGGACACTTCTTTTAAAGATATTTGTCATATTACTAGTTTGTTATTTCTTCTTCTTAAAACCAGGTCACATTTGATGACACGACAAGAAGGATTTTCATTTTTTCAATTTGTTCGAATTTCACAGGTCAAGAAAATAGCTAGATTTAACAAATCTCTACTATCTAAAAGAAACGTAGTGTTCCGTTTCCCCTCTTACGTTCCCCGCTCTTTGTCCAACCTCTCGTACGACCCACAATCCCTCTAGCGATTTTCTTTCATCCCTCCACCGGTTTTCTCTCTGTTGGTTGTCTACTTACCGGTTTATTCTCAGGCGACCTGACAAACGTGCTCTAGCTTTGGTAACCAAAGAATTCATGTATGGTAACTAATCTCTTATTTGGTAATATACAAACTCAATCAATACAAATGTAATCAATTCGTGTATGGTAATAAATATGTTCTATGGTAACGCAATAATCTCAATGACGGTGATCAGTCTTCCCACGCACGTCCCTCCGCTCCTCGGGTTTCTCTCTTTTCTTTTATTTTTCTCTCTTCTATATCCCCAAACGTAGCCAGGTAGCCTTAACCTCAGGGACGATCTGAGCGATCGTTACATGGCGGCATGTCCACGGGGACCTCACCCTCAACCCATCAGCCACGATCTCCTCATATTGTCCACTGTGCCACGTGATCTCAGCCTCATCGTCGTTCACCCGTCGCCCTGTCCTATCTTCCAGGGTGATATTGTAGTCCAGAAAGTGTGGGAGTAATGGAAAATACTACACTGATGGCGATCCCTTTAGGCTGCGTTGTTGATTAAATATTTTGGCCATGATGTATCAACTATTTTTTGTTTATCTACATGTTTGCTAAGAGTGAAAACATAAAATACAGCCATTCAATAGACTATCCTTGCAATCCATACAAATCATCTAGGTAGGCCGTAGGCACGACATGATTTTTTGTTTGCCATATTATGTTTACTTCAGTATAAGAAAATAAATGCTTATCAAATAAAATATTTATTTTATAGAGTCATATCATTTTTGCCCATGATGAGTCATATAATTTTTTCTTAACCTACATGGCTAAGAATGAAAACATAAAATATTCTATGTCTCCGGTGCAACGCACGGGCAATTACCTAGTTATTTTTAAATCTACTGCGACCAATTTAAATGGTCATGATATTGTATGGTGTATTATGTTCTGATTGGTCCAAAGACAACACACGCGGATCATACATGAACACCGTTGGATCCTGGCAGCCCTCGCCCCTCGCCCGCCCCATCAACCCCACGTCAGTCGAAACCCTAGCATTATCCTTTGGACATTTTCCATCCACCCCCCGCCTCCTTTCTTTCTTTCTCGTGACCCCGATCACGATCCCCTTGTTCTCTCCCTCTCCTCTCGCGACCCCGACCCCTATCCCAACCCCGCCGCCGGTGATCGCCTCCCCCTGCAGCCCCCACCTTCTCTTCCTCTCGTTCAAGCAAAGATCACGCCAAGGAGGTCGTTCGAGCACCTATCCCTCGTCGTTGCCAGCGACGGCCCCCTCCTCCCCTCGCGCTGCACTTGTCGCCGCACCTCCCACGCCCGATCCTGGCGAGAACATAGCAGCCGGCGCCCTCATGGAGCGGCACACGGTGCTGGCGGCAAGGTCTGGCCAGCGATGCTGAGATCTGCTGCGGCGCGACGCCGACGCGGTCCACCACGACCGCCTATAGCTTAAGCACGCCCATCGACAGCTACACGGTCACCATGCCCAGGTCCACCCTCTGCTCCCAATCCCAGTCCCCCTCCCCTCACCTCCGCCGGATCGCCGCTCCCGTGAGCATAATGCTGGTCGTCTTCCCCGCAGGTCGGTCGTGCATCGGGACGGGTAAGCAGCAGCTGCCAATGTAAGCATCCCACGCTCGCAATTTCCCCTTTAATATTATCTCTGGGTGCCAGGCCTTCACGTCTTAGCTAGTGCTTGTGTATGGCTGTCTAACTAGTGACTGAGATGGTTTTGTTTGCGGCGGCAGGTGAAGAAGGAGGAGGAGGAGTTCAGCACCGGGCCCCTATCCCTGCTCCTGATGAACGTCAAGAACAATACTCAGGTTAGCCAAGTTCTTGCGTGTACCGTCACCCAGCTTTGCCAAGGGCTGGGATTTCATTTTCTCATGTATATATATGTCTGTCTGCACCTGTTTGAAATTGAACACTCACTTGTGTCCTAGTTGTGCGATACAGTGCCTGAAAATCCAATTGGCATAGTTGCTTGTGATGAATCCTGCTGTGGAAGTCAACATTGGTTTCGTCAATTGTGTTTGCTAAATGCCCTAGTGCGTAATATGCAAGTAATTAATTTAGTTCCTGTGCAGCGCATAGTCCTAGGGTTATTGTTTCATATAATGGGTCCTTTTATTAACTGAAACCAATGCAACTCTGTAATCTGAAAGTTAATTCCATCCAGTTTGGGTTAATCATATTATCTGTAACCTGAAACTTGGCACAACTCTATACAATGATGTGGTCTTTGCTCTTCAAAATTAAATGATGTGCCTTTGCTAACAATGATGTGCTCTTTGCCCTACAAAATTAAATGCCCTGGTTCGTAACGTGTGAGTAATCAACATTGTTTCCATTGCAACATGTTTCTCTGCAGCATTTGTCCTAGTACTATTGATGCATATAGGATACACTATTTTTATGAAGTGAAACAAATTCAACTCTTTAACCTGAAAGCTATCCCCCTCCCCCCTACTTTTATCTCTTGGTCTTGGGAGCCAGGCCTTCACGTCTGAAATAGTGACCGACATGCTTCTGTTTGTGGCGGCAGGTGAAGAAGGAGGAGGAGGAGTTCGGCATCGGGCCCCTGTCCCTACTCCTGATGAGAGTCAAGAACAATACTCAGTGGGTAGTCCTCTTGTTTCTGTCGAGATCCCAACTTCTTACGTGTAGTGAAACCGGAATCAAAGATATACTATGGGCTGAAATTTCCTTTTTACTGTCTACCTGCCTGTTTTCCGTGTCACTGTTTGAATTGAACAGTAGGTGGTGTTCTAGCTGTGCGACACACTTGCTGAAAATCCAATCGACTTAGTTGCTTGTGATCAATCCTTCTGTGCAGAAGAAAGCGGTTTTTGTCAATTGTTTTTGCTAATAGTGCTGCCCTCGTAGTGTTGTGAAGTTAAATTGGCCTCGTGCGTAATATGCGAGTAATCAACATAGTTTCTGCACGGCATTTGTCCTAGTGTTAGTGCTGCATATAATAGGTCCTTTTATTAATTGAAAGAAATGTAGCGCTGTAATCTGAAAGTTGATTCCATTTGGTTTGGGTGAATCGTATTTTTGTAACCTGACACTTAGCACAACTCTCTGCATTTTGTTGCAAATGAACTGTATCCTAAATTCAAGACGACCTCCAGGTAATATGTTAACTAATATTGCCACCTAGGAAAAGATTAGAATTAAAATCCAACAGATATATTGGAGATGGAGACCAACTCTTACTAACCTTTCTTTGTTATAATTATTGAGAATCACCTACAGAGATAAGAATTTGCACGTGTCATCTTCTAAAATAACCTACACACTTCACCACAACTATTGTAACTTAGTGAGTATATATACAATAATATATAGGATTCATCTGCAGCAATAACAATTTCCACACAACATTCTGTAGATACAAATCTTCAAACAACATTTGCTATCATTACTTGAGAGTAAAAGATGGCACTGTATCCTAAATTCAGTTTGTTTATCACCCCTTCTAAGTATATGTTGTTACCTACTTAGCTCTAAAATAGAATCATTCCTCGTTTCAACTATTTTATTATAGGAACCTCCCTTATGAATCATGCACAGTGCCTGTTACTACAACAATGAGTTTTTATCTATGTGAGATTAGAATTTGAGTGCCATCATTCATGTCTTGGTATCTTGTTCTCTGTGATAACTGTTCATTGTTGAGTGCTATATATATATACTCTAGTTGTCATGCAGTGCTTGTTCCATATTTTGTTGATGCACCGATGGTTGTTCAGAACTGTAGTAGTGTAGTTAGTTTTTTGAATGATTTGGTGTGCATGGAACACTGATTTTTCTTCAAGTCATGCGTTTTCTCAACTGGTGCATGTATATATATATATTTGGGTGCTACTCAATTAGAGAACGTCTGTGATACCATGTCTGTACTATGTGCCAGTGTTGCTGTACTGGTGCTTTGGGTTTAATCCGTGCAGCAGAGGACAAGGGCTTCATGGCCAATCAAGGTGCATGGTGCTTGCAAGCGACGAAAGGAGGTTGTTCGACATAGGCACGGAGGACGAGGAAGGGCACGGACGGAGGAGGACAGAGCACCTCTCTTCTTCCAGGTTCTTCTCCTTACCTTCACTTCTTGTATGTGCCTGTGTTGCAGCTCACCCATGGTCTTGTTTGTCCTGCAGGTTAGTGAGCAGCATCAGGAGGAGGAGCACCAAGAGGCACCACCGCAGCAGCAGGTAGCACGTCCATCTCCACCTCCCTCTCCCTCTGCTCCCAAATCTTTTTATTAGAATATATTGATTACATTTTGTCAACTTGTGTGTCAGTAATAACAAAAACTAATTATCTAAGGTCCTGTTATTTTTACCTATATATTACATTGCTACTGGATTGTCTAGTGCCCCTCTTCATGGTGGACTAAACTTGTATTTGCTCCTGCTGCTGCGTTTTGATGATCATGAGTGTGATGAATTTTGATGATCTCCTTGTACCAGATGAGTCCGTCGATGAAGCGGCAGCGTCTCCTCTAGAGGGTGATGGTGGTGGCGGCGCCTGTGTGCGGCTTCGACTACAACCTCCTCTCCGGTGAGTCCTTCTCCTACCTCTAGCTCCATCTCTGAGCTGCTGTAATACCATGCTCTGTTTCATGGCCGTGGCTTATTTAGTCTGTGCTTGCTATGCCTTGTGTATTGGAGCCTAATTAGCTTCTATTAGGGGATAATCTACTGGTTATACCAAGATTTTACATGAAATTGTGTTCTGCTTATTCTGCTAAGGTTGTTTGCAATGGTTATACATATGTTACACAATTTTTGCTGCTGGCTAATGAGCTTTAGAGATGGTAACATGGTACTGCACTCTCAGGATCATCTTATCACACAGAATCAATTTTTGGTGTGCTCAATTTTTAATTTTAGTGATAAGGAAATATCCCACCTAGTTTGCTGGCTCTCTCACTTGAATTGGTTTAATAGTAGTGGCCTCCTGACTTGTACTTAGTTGGGTAGGTGCTGGCTGGGAGCAAAAGTTTATATGCATGGATAATGGACTTGCACTAAATGGACACAAATAAAGGAGTTGAGTATTAAGTGAACTTGTTCTAACTGGAAACAATTTTTGTACGGTGTACATAAAAAGCGAGTTGATAGCTGATCTGTAGCAAATATAGCTGCGCGTAACTTCTTTACTTGGTTCCTCTTTTACAGGAGCTCCAGGCCTAAGAAAGTTGGAAGTGCGAAGACATGAAGAAAAGCGCGAAGCCGTGAAGTGCTACTCAGCAAAGAGTTGTATGTTCTATTTGACTGTAATATTGTAATAGCTGGTATACCTAGGTTATAATAGTCTACAGAAATTGTAGTACACTAATCTAGTGTCATTTGACGAGTTTCACATGTTCTCTTGTTTGGAATATTTTATTATGAATGTGATTTGATTGTGTGTGAGATGGGAACCTGACCAGTGCAACCCACTTACAAAATAATATGACTAGTTCATAACTTTCTTATGTGTGGGATCAATATATGAGATTAACATGACTAGTGGGACCAACTCCAAAATATATTTTCCAAAAATATATAATCAAAAGACTGTAAAAGGCCAAAGCCCAGAGATAAAAAGGCTGAAATATTGGGCTTGGCCCATGTAGCCCAACAGAATTCGTAGGAATAATAATAATAATAAAAGGCCGAATTGTTGGGCTAGGCCCATGTAGAAAATCGAATTGGACCGGGCTGATTCTTGTGCCACATCAGATTGCCACGTCGGATGCCTACGTGGCCTGGGGAGGCTGCTAGTGACCAAAACAAAACAATAGGCATATTTTGGTCGTAAACATATACGACCTTCTGACAGAGAAGGTCGTTAATTTCAGTTTACGACTGCCAGCTTTTGACCTTTTGTTTTTGGTCACAAAAAGGTCGCAAATGAAAAACAATGACCTTTCAGTGACCAATAGTCAAGGTCACAAGTTGACATATTTCTTGTAGTGCTAATACTTGAGAATATTCTTTGGCTCCCCTTGTGTCGAATCAATAAATTTGGGTTGAATACTCTACCCTCGAAAGCTGTTGCGATCCCCTATACTTGTGGGTTATCAAGACTAATTTCTGGCGCCGTTGCCGGGGGGCATAGCTCTATTCTTTGAGTCACTTGGGATTTATATCTGCTGGACACTATGAAGAACTTGAAATACTCTAAGACAACAATTTATCCCTCAACTATGAGGGGAGGTAAAGAACTGCCATCTAGCTCTGCACTTGATTCACCTTCTGTTATGAGTAAGCTTGCGACACCTAAACCTGCTTCTGCTATTCGTTCTGATATGTCGCATGTTATTGATGATGCTACTTCTGCTATACATGATACTTATGATGAAACTACTTCTATGCTTGATACTACTGTGCCACTTGGTGATTTTCTCGAAGAACGACTTGCTAGGGCAAGAGAGATTGAAAATATTGAATCTGATTATGATGATGAAAGTGATGATGAAGAATCACTTGTTATTCCCGAGGGTCATTTATTTGATCAAGAAGCTTCTTTAGCTATTTTACCTTTCAAAGATACATATGAACTCAAAAGGTTATTAGCTAAATGGAATAAGCAATCTCTAAATGCTAGGATGAAACCTGACCCTGCTTTTGCTACTTCACCTATCTATGTTGCTGATAAGGATTATCAATTCTCTGTTGATCCTGATATAATTACTTTAGTTGAATCTGATCCTTTTCATGGCTATAAATCTGAAACTGTTGTGGCACATCTTACTAAATTAAATGATATAGCCACCCTATTCACTAATGATGAGAGATCTCGCTACTTTTATATCCTTAAAATATTTCTGTTCTCATTAAAGGGTGATGCTAAGATATGGTTTAATTCTCTTGATCCTGGTTGTGTGCGTAGTCCCCAGGATATGATCTATTACTTTTCTGCTAAATATTTCCCTGCTGATAAGAAACAAGCTGCCTTAAAGGAAATATACAACTTTGTGCAAATTAAAGAAGAGAGTCCCCCACAAGCTTGGGGGAGGCTTCTCAAGTTACTTAATGCTTTGCATGATCATCCTCTTAAGAAAAATGAAATAGTTGATATCTTTTATAATGGACTAACCGATGCTTCCAGAGATTACCTGGATAGTTGTGTTGGTTCTCTTTTCAAGGAAACAACACGGGATGAAGCTGAAATCTTATTGAACAATATGTTGACAAATGAAAATAATTGGTCACCTCCTGAGCCAGCTCCTGCTCCAATTAATGATCCTATTCCTAAACCAACTCCGAAGAAGAGAGGTGTTCTGTTTCTCAGTCCCTAAGATATGAAAGAGGCAAAGAAATCTATGAAAGAAAAAGGTATTAAAGCTGAAGATGTTAAGAATTTACCTCCTATTGAAGAAATACATGGTCTTAATTTACTGCCTATTGAAGAAACATATGATCTTAATCCTCTATTTATTGAAGAACCTCCAGACCTCGATAACCCAACACAGATAGTAAAGGTAAATTCTCTCTATAGATATGATAAAGCTGAAATCCCTCCTATTAAAATTGCTAGTCAATGCTTGGATCAGTTTGATAATTTTATGTTTAAGCAAGAAGACTTCAATTCTTATTTTGGTAGACAATTAAAACAAGATGCTGATATGATTAAATACTTGGGTGATTATATGGACAATATTAGAGGTGAACTTAAACTTGTTAGCAAACATGCTTCTATGGTTACCACTCAAGTAGAACAAGTACTTAAAGCTCAAAAGGAATTGCTCAATGAGATGAATAGTAAGAAAAATAATTATGATGTTAAAGTGGCTACTAGAACTGGTAGAATGACTTAGGAACCTTTGTATCCTGAAGGCCACCCTAAGAGAATTGAGCAAGATTCTCAGAGAGCACCTAGTTCTTCTAAAAAGAAGAAAAAGAAAAATGATAGAACTATGCAAACTTCTAGTGAACCTATTGCTGAACCTCCTAATAATCCAAATGATATATCTATGTATGATGCTGAAACACAACCCGGTAATGAACATGAACCTAATGAAAATGTTAATGATGATGTTCATAATGATGCTCAACCTAGTAATGATAATGATGTAGAAATTGAACATGCTGTTGATCTTGATAACCCGCAATCAAAGAATCAATGTTATGCTAAGAAAGACTTTGTTGCTAGGAAACATGGTAAAGAAAGAGAGCCTTGGGTTCAGAAACCCATGCCTTTTCCTCCCAAACCATCCAAGAAAAAGGATGATGAGGATTTTGAGCGCTTTGCTGGAATGATTAGACCTATCTTTTTGCGTATGCGATTGACTGATATGCTCAAAATGAATCCTTATTCTAAGTACATGAAAGATATTGTTACAAATATAAGAAAGATACCAGAAGCTGAAATTTCCACCATGCTGGCTAATTATACTTTTAAGGGTGGAATACCAAAGAAACTTGGAGATCCAGGAGTACCTACTATACCATGCTCCATTAAAAGAAACTATGTTAAAACTGCTTTATGTGATCTTGGAGACGGTGTTAGTGTTATGCCTCTCTTTTTATATTGTAGACTTGAGTTGAATAAGTTGACACCTACTGAGATATCTTTGGAAATGGCTGATAAATCAACTGTTATACCTGTCAATATTTGCGAGGATGTGCCTGTTGTGGTTGCAAGTTACTATTTTAACGGACTTTGTTATTCTTGATATTCCCGAGGACGATAGTATGTCTATTATTCTTGGAAGACCTTTTCTTAATACTGTAGGGGCTGTTATTGATTGCAACAAAGGCAATGTCACTTTTCATGTTAATGGTAATGAGCATACGGTACACTTCCCGAGGAAACAACCTCAAGTTCATAGTATCAATTCTATCAGAAAAATTCCATTGATTATATTTGGAGGTTTTTAATTTCCTCTTCCTACGGTCAAGAAGAAATATGATATACTTATTATTGGGGATGTGCATATCCCCATTGAGGTAACCTAGTGTTATTCGAAATTTCTCTGGTTTCATGTTAATCGGAATGAGTTTGTTAACAAGACTTGATCAACCTTGTTAGTGGATTTCTTTTGATGAGCATGAGATGGATGAAACTAGAAGGACAACCTTCTGTACCCTCTCTATACTTTCTGTTATTTAGTTGAAATAAAGTAAAAGTAAATAATTTTCTGTCTGTTATCTGATTATCCGTGCAATATAAAAATACCTCGAAAATAAAAGTTCTCCAAATGCCCTAAAAATTAAATATGATTTTTTTCTAGAATATTTGAGGATTTATGGAACAAAGAACACACCAGGGGGCCAACCACCTTGCCATGAGGGTGGAGGGCGCGCCCTACCCCCTGGGCGCCCCCTGCCTCGTGGGCCCACGGTGGCCCTCCTCCACTTATTCCTGCACCCATCCTCTTCTTCTTCCTCCCACAAACACGAAAAACCTACTCAAGCACGAGTTGCAGCCCTCTTTGGTTCCATTTTCGATCTCCTTGCTCAAAGCACCTCTCACAAAACAGCTTGGGGAGATTGTTCCTTGATATGTGACTCCTCCATTGGTCCAATTAATTTTTGTTCTAGTGCTTTATTCATTGCAAATTTTTGCTGCTTAGGTGACCCTGTTCTTGAGCTTGCATGTCAAATTTATATGGTCAAAAGTAGTTTTGATGCATGATATAGGCCCTAGGCACTTGTAGGAGTAGTTGCTATCAATATTATTGAGTTTGGTTTACTTTTATTTTGAAGTTACTAAAAATTTCATAATTTTTCAGAAAATGATGAGGAGACTTTTGAGGGGCTCATCGAGCCAAAGCTCGAAGGAGAAGGCACTGAAGCCTAAGTATAATTTGCCTCGCACCACGGAGGTTCGGGCGTGTGAATGGCCTTCTGAGGATTTCTTAAGAGCAGCCGGGATTTATGAAGATTTTCATGAGTTGGCTCAGACTGCAGGCCTTACCGCTTTCCTCCATGACCAATGCGATCAGTATCTCTTGCTCACAAATACCTTTGTGCAAAACTTCCATTTTCATTCTAGGAACTCCCCACCTACGGTGGAATTTCATTTATATGATGAGCATAAGGAGATGTCACTTTATGATTTCTATCGGATTTGTTTAGTCCCTTTTGGGGGCAAGACAGAAGAACCACATCGTGATGATGTGGAGGGATTTATTGACACTATCACTGTAGGGGAAACAAGGAAGGTTTCCGATGCACGAATAACTAGCATGCATTTTCCTGTTTTACGCTACTTTGCATTATTTGCTAGTCGTTGCTTAATTGGTCGCGGAAACTATGGAAACCTGAGTATCCCTGATATTGTTATTTTGCACCATGGTTTATACGGTGATAACTCTTTTAGTATGGGCAACATTATTGGCAGACGGTTAAGTATGAACCGTACTAAGGGTCCCATCTTTGGAGGCATTTATGCTTCACGCCTCGCTGCACATTTTAACATACCTATTAGGCATTATGAGAAGGAAGAAAAGGTGTTGCCTCGTGTTTATTTAGATTATAAAAGTATGGTAGCACATGATTTTATTGTTAAGAATAGGGAAGGAGAGCATAAATATCAATTGTTCTTTAATAAACATCATCCTGAGACTATTACCTTGACTGCTCCCTCTTTGTTTGATTTGACTGTAGGCACGTACCTTGTTCCGTTGACGGCTATCCATGGCTACCGGAACCCTACACCAGCTGAGGAGCCAGAGCCGGAACCACAATTTGATCCTTCAAGACAGTCTAATTACTAGTGGGATCCGGAGATGATTGTCAGCCAGTGGCAATCTAAGCCCTCTTCTTCCTCATTACAGTACGACCCCAACAACTATTATTATGGATATCCGCCAGGCCAGCCGTGGCCATAGACCAACTTAGGTCAAAAGCCTAAGCTTGGGGGAGTACGTGTTTCCCACCGACATTACATTTATGTTCACACACACTCATGGCTAGATGTCGGTGTTCATACTTTTTCATTGTATCATCCATGCTAGTTTATTTCCTTTTATGCTTTCTTCTTGTGTGTTTGATAAACCTTAAGAAAAAACCAAACAAAAAATTTAATAGTAGTTTACTTTTCTCGTTGTAGTAATAATTAAAAAGAAAACCCAAAAATATTTCTTGTTCTTCTTTTGCTTGTTGGGAGCTTTCCCGTGTAAATAGTTTTATTTCTTTTCTTTTCTTTGGGGGTCAGTAGGAGAAGACCATGATTAAATTGTTGAAGTGGCTCTTATATGCTTTATTGTTGATTTAACCAAGAGCCCATATTGCTTTGTCTTCTCCTATTTATTGAATGCTCGCAGATTCCAGCTTAGTCCAATGCACGTGCACTCTTATTATTATTCACATCGTTCGGTCGTGCAAGCGAAAGGCAATTATGATGATATATGATGGACTGACTGAGATGAGAAAAGCTGGTATGAACTCGACCTCTTTTGTTTTTGTAAATATGATGAGTTCATCGTTCTTGATTCATCTTGTTATGAATAAACATGTTTGCAATGACAATTAGAGATCATAGTTGCTTGTGCCATGCTTGATTAGCTATGAGTTATAATGGTTTACCTTGCGTGCCAACATGCTATTGAGATGGTTATGATGTGGTATGATGGGGTGGTATCCTCCTTTGAATGATTTAAGTGACTTGACTTGGCACATGTTCACGCATGTAGTTGAAACAAATCAACATAGCCTTCACGATATTTATGTTCATGGTGGATTATATCCTACTCATGCTTGCATCCAATGTTTATTAATTTTAATGCATGTACATGGCTGTTGTCGCTCTCTAGTTGGTCGCTTCCCAGTCTTTTGCTAGCCTTCACCTGTACTAAGCGGGAATACTGCTTGTGCATCCAATCCCTTAAACCCCAAAGTTATTCCAGATGAGTCCACTATACCTTCCTATATGCGGTATCTACCTGCCGTTCCAAGTAAATTTGTATGTGCCAAACTCTAAACCTTCAAATAATCATCCTGTTTTGTATGCTCGAATAGCTCATGTATCAACTAGGGCTGTCTGTATCTTCCATGCTAGGCGGGTTATTCTCAAGAGGAGTGGACTCCGCTCCTCACTCACGAGAAAATGGCTGGTCACCGGGATGCCCAGTCCCATGCTTTATGCAAACTAAATCAAAATAATTGCAAAACAAAACTCCCCCTGGGACTGTTGTTAGTTGGAGGCACTCGTTGTTTCGAGCAAGCCATGGATTGATGTTTGTTGGTGGAGGGGGAGTATAAACTTTACCATTCTGTTTGGGAACCGCCTATAATGTGTGTAGCATGGAAGATATCGCCATCTCTTGGTTGTTATGTTGACAATGAAAGTATACCGCTCAAAATATTATTCACCTCTATTTCAAAACCGAGCTCTGGCACCTCTACAAATCCCTGCTTCCCTCTGCGAAGGGCCTATCTATTTACTTTTATGTTGAGTCATCACCCTCTTATTAAAAGCACTAGCTGGAGAGCGCAGCTGTCATTTGCATTCATCACTGTTAATTTATATTGGGTGTGACTATGATTGGATCTCTTTTACCATGAATTACAATGTCTAGTCAGTCCTTGATCTTTAAAGGTGCTCTGCATTTATGTTTTGCGGTCTCAGAAAGGGCTAGCGAGATACCATCTTGTTATATCATATTATGATTGTTTTGAGAAAGTGTTGTCATCCGAGATTTATTATTATGGCTTGCTAGTTGATTATGCTATTGATATGGGTAATCATGAGACCTAGCGATTATTGCAAATGTGGTTAGTTATAATCTTTGCTAAAAACTTGAATGCTGGCTCTACATATTTACAACAACAAGAGCAAACATAATTTGCAAAAGTTTTTCTTTATTTCTTTCAGTTTTTCAATTGAATTGCTTGAGGACAAGAAAAGGTTTAAGCTTGGGGGAGTTGATACGTCTCCAACGTATCTACTTTTCCAAACACTTTAGCCCTTATTTTGGACTCTAACTTGTATGATTTGAATGGAACTAACCCGGACTGACGCTGTTTTCAGCAGAACTGCCATGATGTTGTTTTATGTGCAGAAAACAAAGTTCTCTGAATGACCTGAAACTCCATGGAATATCTTAAAATAAATAATAAAAAATCCTCACCAAAGATGAAGACCAGGGGCCCACACCCTATCCACGAGGGTGGGGGACGCGCCCCCCCTAGGGCGCGCCCCCTACCTCGTGGGCCCCTTGGAGACCTCCCGACTCCAACTCCAACTCTATATATCTGCTTTTGGGGAGAATAAAATAAGAGCGAATATTTCATCGTTACGATACAGAGCCGCCGCCAAGCCCTAAAACCTCTCGGGAGAGCTGATCTGGAGTCTGTTCGGGGCTCCGGAGAGGGGGATTCGTCGTTGTCGTCATCATCAACCATCCTCCATCACCAATTTCATGATGCTCACCGCCGTGCGTGAGTAATTCCATCGTAGGCTTGCTGGACGGTGATGGGTTGGATGAGATTTATCATGTAATTGAGTTAGTTTCGTTAGGGTTTGATCCCTAGTATCCACTATATTCTGAGATTGATGTTGCTATGACTTTGCTATGCTTAATGCTTGTCACTAGGGCCGGAGTGCCATGATTTCAGATCTGAACCTGTTATGTTTTCATCAATATATGAGAGTTCTTGATCCTATCTTGCAAGTCTATAGTCACCTATTATGTGTTATGATCCGTTAACCCCGAAGTGACAATAATCGGGATACTTACCGGTGATGACCGTAGTTTGAGGAGTTCATGTATTCACTATGTGATAATGCTTTGTTCCGGTTCTCTATTAAAAGGAGGCCTTAATATCCATTAGTTTCCATTAGGACCCTGCTGCCACGGGAGGGTAGGACAAAAGATGTCATGCAAGTTCTTTTCCATAAGCACGTATGACTATATTCGGAATACATGCCTACATTACATTGATGAATTGGAGCTAGTTCTGTGTCACCCTATGTTATGACTGTTACATGATGAACCACATCCGACATAATTATCCATCACTGATCCGATGCCTACGAGCTTTCCATATACTGGTTTGCGCTTATTTACTTTCCCGTTGCTATTGTTACAATCACTACACAATACCAAATATATTACTTTGCTTTCATTACTATTTTGTTACCGTTACCACCACTAGCATATTACTTTGCTACTAAACACCTTGCCGCAGATACTAAGTTTCCAGGTGTGGTTGAATTGACAACTCAGCTGCTAATACTTGAGAATATTCTTTGGCCCCCCTTGTGTTGAATCAATAAATTTGGGTTGAATACTCTACCCTCGAAAGCTGTTGCGATCCCCTATACTTATGGGTTATCAGAAAGTAGAACTTGATGAGGTAATTGTACCTTCTCCCGAATTGGAAAGTAGTTCATCGCAGAAATCAGTTCCAGTGACTCCTACACCAATTATGGAGGAAGCTAATGATGATGATCATGAAACTTCAGATCAAGTTACTACCGAACCTCGTAGGTCAACCAGAGTATGGTCCGCACCAGAGTGGTACGGTAATCCTGTTCTGGAAGTCATGTTACTAGACCATGATGAACATACGAACTATGAGGAAGCGATGATGAGCCCAGATTCCGCAAAATGGCTTGAGGCCATGAAATCTGAGATGGGATCCATGTATGAGAACAAAGTATGGACTTTGATTGACTTGCCCGATGATCGGTGAGTCATTGAGAATAAATGGATCTTCAAGAGGAAGACAGACGATGATAGTAGTGTTACTATCTACAAAGCTCGAATTGTTGCAAAACGTTTTCGACAAGATCAAGGTGTTGACTACGATGAGATTTTCTCAGTCGTATCGATGCTTAAAAGTCTGTCCGAATCATGTTAGCAGTTGCCGCATTTTATGAAATTGGGCAAATGGATGTCAAGACTGCATTCCTTAATGGATTTCTTAAAGAAAAGTTATATATGATGCAACTAGAAGGTTTTGTTGATACGTCTCCGTCGTATCTACTTTTCCAAACACTTTTGCCCTTGTTTTGGACTCTAACTTGCATGATTTGAATGGAACTAACCCGGACTAACGTTGTTTTCAGCAGAATTACCATGGTGTTATTTATGTGCAGAAACAAACGTTCTCGGAATGACCTGAAACTTCATGGAGCCAGTTTTCAGAAAATAAGAAAAATACCTGCAAAAGATGAAGGCCAGGGGGCCCACCACCTCTCCACGAGGGTGGGGGCGTGCCTTCCCCCCTAGGGCGTGCCCCCTACCTCGTGGGTCCCCTGTTGCCTCTCCGACTCCAACTCCATATATTGAGTTTTGGGGAGAAAAAAATCAGAAAGAAGAAATCATCCGTTTTATGATATGGAGCCGCCGCCAAGCCCTAAAACCTCTCGGGAGGGATGATCTAGAGTCTGTTCGGGGCTCCGGAGAGGGGAACCTGTCACCATCGTCATCATCAACCATCCTCCATCACCAATTTAATGATGCTCACCGCCATGCGTGAGTAATTCCATCATAGGCTTGCTGGACGGTGATGGGTTGGATGAGATTTATCATGTAATCGAGTTAGTTTTCTTAGGTTTGCTCCCTAGTGTCCACTATGTTCTGAGATTGATGTTGCTATGACTTTACTATGCTTAATGCTTGTCACTAGGGCCCGAGTGCCATGATTTCAGATCTGAACCTATTATGTTTTCATCAATATATGAGTGTTCTTGATCCTATCTTGCAAGTCTATAGTCACCTATTATGTGTTATTATCCGTTAACCCCTAAGTGACAATAATCGGGGTACTTACCGGTGATGACCGTAGTTTGAGGAGTTCATGTATTCACTATGTGTTAATGCTTTGTTCCGGTTCTCTATTAAAAGGAGGCCTTAATATCCCTTAGTTTCCGTAAGGACCCCGCTGCCATGGGAGGGTAGGACAAAAGATGTCATGCAAGTTCTTTTCCATAAGCACGTATGACTATATTCGAAATACATGCCTACATTACATTGACGAACTAGAGCTAGTTTTGTGTCACCCTAGGTTATGACTATTACATGATGAACCGCGTCCGGCATAATTCTCTATCACCGATCCATTGCATACGAGCTTTCCATATATTGTTCTTCGCTTATTTACTTCTCCTTCTCCTTCTCCTTCTCCTTCTCCTTCTCCCTTCCCTTTTTCCTATTCCATGTAGGAGGTGGACTCCTACTAGGACTAGGGAGTCCTAGTAGGACTCCACACTTTGGGCTCGCCCTATTACCGTCGGCCTCCTCCTCCCTCCATCCTTTATATACGTGGCCAGGGGATCCCCATAGACACAGAAGTTGATAATTGATCTCTTAGCCATGTGCGGTGCCCACCTCCACCATAATCCACCTCAGTCATATCATAGCGGTGCTTAGGCGAAGCCCTGTTCCGGTAGCATCATCATCACTGTCATCATGCCATCATGTTGATGAAGCTCTCCGTCAACACTCTGTTGGATCGTTAGTTCGTGGGACGTCGTCGAGCTGAACGTGTGCAGATCGTGGAGGTGCCGTACTTTCGGTACTAGGATCGGTCGGATCGTGAAGATGTATGACTACATCAACCGCGTTGTCATAATGCTTCCGCTTACGATCTACGAGGGTACGTAGACAATACTCTCCCATCTTGTTGCTATGCATCACCATGATCTTGCGTGTGCGTAGGAATTTTTTTGAAATTACTGCATTCCCCAACAGTGGCATCCGAGCCAGGTCTATGCGTAAATGTTATATGCACGAGTAGAACACAAAGGAGTTGTGGGCGCGGGTATATACATATTGCTTGCTGTCACTAGTTGATTCTTGATTCGACGGTATTGTTTGATGGAGCGGCTCAGACCGACATTATGCGTACGCTTACGCGAGATTGGTTCTACCGACGTGCTTCACACACAGGTGGCTAGTGGGTGTCTATTTCTCCAACTTTAATTGAATCAGATTCAATGAACATGGTTCTTTATGAAGATCAAAAAGCAATCACCATACCGCGTTGTGGTCTTTGATGCGTAGGTAAGAATGGTTCTTGCTCAGCCCGTAGCAGCCACGTAAAACTTGCAACAACAAAGTAGAGGACGTCTAACTTGTTTTTGCAGGGCATGTTGTGATGTGATATGGTCAAGATGTGATGAGATATAAATTGTTGTATGAGATGATCATATTTTGTTAAAGTTATCAACAACTGGCATGAGCCTTATGGTTGTCTCTTTATTGCATAAGATGCAAGCACCATATAATTGCTTTACTTTATCGCTATGCGATAGCAATAGTTGCGAAAGCAATAGTTGGTGAGACGACCATGTGATGACACGTTGATAGAGATAAAGATGATGGAGATCATGGTGTCATGCCAGTGACGATAGAGATCATGACGGTGTTTTGGAGAAGGAGATCAAAGGCACAAGATGATGATGGCCATATCATGTCACATATTTTGATTGCATGTGATGTTTATCCTTTATGTACCTTTTTTTGCTTAGTTCGGTGGTAGCATTATAAGATTATCTCTCACTAAATTTCAAGATATAAGTGTTCTCCCTTAGTATGCACCGTTGTGACAGTTCGTCGTGCTGAGACACCACGTGAAGATCGAGTGTGATAAGCTCTACATTCACATACAACAGGTGCAAGCCAGTTTTGCACACATGGAATACTCAGGTTAAACTTGACGAGCCTAGCATATGCAGATATGGCCTTGGAACACTGGAGACCGAAAGGTCGAGCATGAATCATATAGTAGATATGATCAACATAGTGATGTTCACCATTGAAAACTACTCCATCTCCCGTGATGATCGGACATGGTTTAGTTGATTTGGATCACGTGATCATTTAGATGACTAGAGGGATGTCTATCTAAGTGGGATTCTTAAGTAATATGATTAACTGAACTTTATTTATCATGAACTTAGTCCTGATAGTATTTGCATAACTATGTTGTAGATCAATAGCTCGCGATATAGCTCCCCGTTTATTTTTGATATGTTCCTAGAGAAAAACTATGTTGAAAGATGATAGTAGCAATGATGCGGACTAGGTCCATGATCTGAGGATTATCCTAATTGCTGCATAGAAGAATTATGTCCTTGATGCACCGCTTGGTGACTGACCTATTGCAGGAGCAGATGCAGGCGTTATGAACGTTTGACAAGCTCGGTATGATGACTACTTGATAGTTTAGTGCACCATGCTTTAAGGCTTAGAACCAGGACTTCAAAAATGTTTTGAACGCCATGGAACATATAAGATGTTCCAAGAGTTGAAATTGGTATCTCATACTCATGCCCGTGTCAAGAGGTATGAGACCTCTGACAGTACTTTGTCTACAAAATGGAGGAGAATAGCTCAACGAGTGAGCATGTGCTCAGAATGTCTGAGTACTACAATCACTTGAATCAAGTGGGAGTTAATCTTCCCGATAAGATAGTGATTGACAGAGTTCCCTAGTCACTATCACCAAGTTACTAGAACTTCGTGATGAACTATAATATTCAAGGGATAACGAAAACGATTCCCAAAGCTCATCGTGATGCTGAAATCGGCGAAGGTAGAAATCAAGAAAAAGCATCAAGGCTCGGTTCTTTTCAGGCTTATGAGAGGCTTACGGTGAAAATTAAGCTCAAGCCGAAAAGAACTCGTTTATGTGCCATTGGCTTAATTTCCAGCGACAACACCCTCCTTCACGTTTCAGAGAAGCGAGCGAAGGGCAGCTTCCCGAGCGCAGCCCTTTAAAAAGTGAAGCAGTATTTCTCATTGCCCTTTTTGTCGCTTGTATTTATGGCAAAACTGCCACCGCTCAGCATATAGAACAAGCTGTCCATGGCCCATGCACGTATAGAACAATCTGCGTACCTGACAACATTGCCTTCGTGCTGCATGTAGGGTTTCCGCCACCACCGTCCTGCCTTCCCCCGCCACCGTCCAGCCTCCCTCAGCCAATCACCACCAGCCGCCGCCACCGGCGCCGCAGTCGTCGCTCACATGGAGTCTCCTGGGTAGCCGATGCAGCTACAGATCTGCTCGGACGCCCCGCTCCTGGAGGTCTGTCCATTGTTCTTGTGCTTGAGGGACGCCCCACTCCAGCTCTCCACTACAACTACGACATAACTCAATATTGTTTAACGAGAAAAAAATTACAGTCCAAGGGTACCGCAGACTTTTCACTAGTATATATGAAAATAAGTTGAACAAACAAAGACAAAAAAAGAACTGGATGACTTATTCACAGGGGGCTTATGTTCACTGCAGCTTCTCTTAGGCTTAATTTCACTGCGGCTTATGCACAAGCCACAACTCAAAAGAACTGGCCCCAAGTGTTTGATGGTTGACAAGACCACTAGTTTCAAGTAAAAGGGCAAGGGAAAGAAAGGGAACTTTAAGAAGAATGGCAAGCAAGTTGCCACTCCCATGAAGAAGCCCAAAGCTAGACCCAAGCCTGAAACTGAGTGCTTCTACTGCAAAGGAAATGGTCACTAGAAGTGGAACTGCCCTAGATACTTGGCGGGTAAGAAGGATGGAATACTGAACAAAGGTATATTGGATATACATGTTATTGATGTGTACTTTACTAGTGTTTATAGCAACCCTTCTATATTTGATACTGGTTCAATTGCTAAAGAGTAGTAACTCAAAACGGGAGTTGCAAAATAAACAGAGACTAGTTAAGGGCAAGGTGATGATGTGTGTTGGAAGTGATTCCAAGGTTGATTAGATCACCATCGCATACTCCCTTTACCTTCGGGATTAGTGTTGAACCTAAAATAAATGTTATTTGGTGTTTGCATTGAGCATGAATATGATTGGATCATGTTTATTGCAATACGATTATTCATTTAAGTCAAAGAATAATTATTGGTCTATTTACATGAATAAAACCTTCTATGGTCATACACTAACAAATAAATGGTTTATTGAATCTCGATCATAGTGATACACATATTCATAATATTGAAGCCAAAATATGCAAAGTTAATAATGATAGTGCAACTTATTTGTGGCACTTCCGTTTAGGTCATATTGGTGTAAAGCGCATGAAGAAACTATATGCTGATGGGCTTTTGGAATCACTTAATTATGAATCACTTGATGCTTGCGAACCATGCCTCATGGGCAAGATGACTAAGACTCTGTTGTCCGGAACAATGGAGCGAGGAACTGACTTATTGGAAATAATACATACTGATGTATGCAGTCCAATGAGTGTTGAGGCTCGCGGCGGGTATCGTTATTTTCTGACCTTCATAGATGATTTGTGAAGATATGGGTATATCTACTTGATGAAACATAAGTCTGAAACATTTGAAAAGTTCAAAGAATTTCAGAGTGAAGTGGAAAATCATCATAACAAGATAATAAAGTTTCTACGATCTAATCACGGAGACGAATATTTGAGTTACGAGTTTGGTCTTCAACTAAAAAAAAGTGGAATAGTTTCACAAATTCATGCCACCTGGAACACCATAGCATAATGGTGTGTCCGAACGTCATAACCATACTTTATTGGATATAGTGCAATCTATGATGTCTCTTACCGATTTACCACCATCGTTTTGGAGTTATGCATTAGAGACAGCTGCATTCACGTTAAATAGGGCACCATCTAAATCCATTGAGATGACACCGTATGAACTATGGTTTGGCAAAAACCAAAGCTGTCATTTCTTAAAGTTTGGGGTTGTGATGCTTATGTGAAAAAGTTTCAAACTGATAAGCTCGAACCCAAATCGGAGTATTGCATCTTCATAGGATACCCAAAAGAAACTATTGGGTACACCTTCTATCACATATACGAAGGCAAGATATTTTGTTGCTAAGAATGGATCCTTTCTAGAGAAGGAGTTTCTCTCGAAAGAAGTGAGTGGGAGGAAAGTGATACGTCTCCAACATATCTACTTTTCCAAACACTTTTGCCCTTGTTTTGGACTCTAACTTGTATGATTTGAATGGAACTAACCCGGACTGACGTTGTTTTCAGCAGAACTGCCATGATGTTGTTTTATGTGCAGAAAACAAAAGTTCTCGGAATGACCTGAAACTCCACGGAATATCTTATAATAAATAATAAAAAATCCTCGCCAAAGATGAAGACCAGGGGGCCCACACCCTGGCCACGAGGGTGGGGGAGCCTCCCCAAGGGCGCGCCCCCTACCTCGTGGGCCCCCTGGAGACCTCTCGACTCCAACTCCAACTCTATATATCTGCTTTCGGGGAGAAAAAATAAGAGAGAAGATTTCATCGCTTTTACGATACGGAGCCGCCGCCAAGCCCTAAAACCTCTCGGGAGGGCTGATCTGGAGTCCGTTCGGCGCTCCGGAGAGGGGGATTTGTCGCCGTCATCATCATCAACCATCCTCCATCACCAATTTCATGATGCTCACTGCCTTGCATGAGTAATTCCATCGTAGGCTTGCTGGACGGTGATGGGTTGGATGAGATTTGTCATGTAATCGAGTTAGTTTCGTTAGGGTTTGTTCCCTAGTATCCACTATGTTCTGAGATTGATGTTGCTATGACTTTTCTATGCTTAATGCTTGTCACTAGGGCCCGAGTGCCATGATTTCAGATCTGAACCTATTATGTTTTCATCAATATATGAGAGTTCTTGATCCTATCTTGCAAGTCTATAGTCACCTATTATGAGTTATGATCCGTTAACCCCGAAGTGACAATAATCGGGATACTTACCGGTGATGACCGTAGTTTGAGGAGTTCATGTATTCACTATGTGATAATGCTTTGTTCCAGTTCTCTATTAAAAGGAGGCCTTAATATCCCTTAGTTTCCATTAGGACCACGCTGCCACGGGAGGGTAGGACAAAAGATGTCATGCAAGTTCTTTTCCATAAGCACGTATGACTATATTCAAAATACATGCCTACATTACATTGATGAATTGGAGCTAGTTCTGTGTCACCCTATGTTATGACTGTTACATGATGAACCGCATCCGGCATAATTATCCATCACTGATCCAATGCCTACGTGCTTTCCATATACTGGTTTACACTTATTTACTTTCCCGTTGCTATTGTTACAATCACTACATAATACCAAAAATATTACTTTGCTTTCATTACTCTTTTGTTACCACTACCACCACTATCATATTACTTTGCTACTAAACACTTTGCCGTGGATACTAAGTTTCCAGGTGTGGTTGAATTGACAACTCAGCTGCTAATACTTGAGAATATTCTTTGGCTCCCCTTGTGTCTAATCAATAGATTTGGGTTAAATACTCTACCCTTGAAAGCTTTTGCGATCCCATATACTTGTGGGTTATCAGAAAGTAGAACTTGATGAGGTAATTGTACCTTCTCCCGAATTGGAAAGTTGTTCATCACAAAAATTAGTTCCAGTGATTCCTACACCAATTAGTGAGGCAGCTAATGATGATGATCATGAAACTTCAGATCAAGTTACTACCGAACCTCGTAGGTCAACCAGAGTACGGTCCGCACCGGAGTGGTACGGTAATCCTATTCTGGAAGTCATGTTACTAGACCATGACGAACCTACGAACTATGAGGAAGCGATGATGAGCCCAGATTCCGCAAGATGGCTTGAGGCCATGAAATCTGAGATGGGATCCATGTATGAGAACAAAGTATGAACTTTGATTAACTTGCCCGATGATCGATGAGTCATTGAGAATAAATGGATCTTCAAGAGGAATATGGACGATGATAGTAGTGTTACTATCTACAAAGCTCGAATTGTCGCAAAACGTTTTCGACAAGATCAAGGTGTTGACTACGATGAGATTTTCTCACTCGTATCGATGCTTAAAAGTCTGTCCGAATCATGTTAGCAGTTGCCGCATTTTATGAAATCGGGCAAATGGATGTCAAAACTGCATTCCTTAATGGATTTCTTAAAGAAGAATTATATATGAAGCAACCAGAAGGTTTTGTTGATACGTCTCCATTGTATCTACTTTTCCAAACACCTTTGCCCTCGTTTTGGACTCTAACTTGCATGATTTGAATGGAACTAACCCGGACTGACGTTGTTTTCAGCAGAATTACCATGGTGTTATTTATGTGCAGAAACAAACGTTCTCGGAAGGACCTGAAACTTCACGGAGCCACTTTTCAGAAAATAATAAAAATACCTGCAAAAGATGAAGGCCAGGGGCCCACCACCTCTCCACGAGGGTGGGAGGCGTGCCTGCCCCCCTAGGGCCGGCCCCCTACCTCGTGGGCCCCCTATTGCCTCTCCGACTCCAACTCCAACTCCATATATTGAGTTTCAGGGAGAAAAAATCAGAGAGAAGAAATCATCGCGTTTTACGATATGGAGCCACCGCCAAGCCGTAAAACCTCTCGGGAGGACTGACCTAGAGTCCGTTCGGGGCTCCGGAGAGGGGAACCCATCGCCATCGTCATCATCAACCATCCTCCATCACCAATTTCATGATGCTCACCGCCGTGCGTGAGTAATTCCATCGTAGGCTTGCTGGACAGTGATGGGTTGGATGGGATCTATCATGTAATTGAGTTAGTTTTGTTAGGGTTTGATCCCTAGTGTCCACTATGTTCTGAGATTGATGTTGCTATGACTTTGCTATGCTTAATGCTTGTCACTAGGGCCCGAGTGCCATGATTTCAGATCTGAACCTATTATGTTTTCATCAATATATGAGTGTTCTTGATCCTATCTTGCAAGTCTATAGTCACCTGTTATGTGTTATGATCCGTTAATCCCTAAGTGACAATAATGGGAATACTTACTAGTGATGACCGTAGTTTGAGGAGTTCATGTATTCACTATGTGTTAATGCTTTGTTCCGGTTCTCTACTAAAAGGAGGCCTTAATATCCCTTATTTTCCGTAAGGTCCCCGCTGCCACGGGAGGGTAGGAAAAAATATGTCATGCAAGTTCTTTTGCATAAGCACGTATGACTATATTCGGAATACATGCCTACATTACATTGACGAACTGGAGCTAGTTTTGTGTCACCCTAGGTTATGACTATTACATGATGAACCACATCCAAGATAATTCTCTATCACCGATCCATTGCCTACGAGCTTTCCACATATTGTTCTTCGCTTATTTACTTTTCCATTGCTATTGTTACAATCACTAAAAAGACCAAAAACATTTCTTTTACTACCGTTACCTTTTGTTACCATTATCACTACTATCATATTACTTTGCTACTAAACACTTTGCTGCAGATATTAAGTTTCTAGTTGTGGTTGAATTGACAACTCAGCTGCTAATACTTGAGAATATTCTTTGGCTCCCCTTGTGTCGAATCAATAAATTTGGGTTGAATACTCTACCCTCGAAAACTGTTGCGGTCCCCTATACTTGTGGGTTATCATTTGTCAATCCTAAATGTGCTAACAAAGTGAGCAAGCTCCAGCGATCCATCTATGGACTGGTGCAAGCATCTCGGAGTTGGAATATATGCTTTGATAAAGTGATCAAAGCACATGGTTTTATACAGACTTGCGGTGAAGCCTGTACTTACAAGAAAGTGAGTGGGAGCACTACAACATTTCTGATAAGTATATGTGAATGACATATTGTTGATCGGAAATAATGTAGAATTTTCTGGAAAGCATAGAGGATTGTTTGAAAGGAGATTTTCAAAGAAAGACCTCGGTGAAGCTACTTAAATATTGAGCATCAAGATCTATAGAGATAGATCAAGACGCTTGATATATTTTCAATGAGTACATACCTTGACAAGATTTTGAAGTAGTTCAAAATAGAACATTCAAAGAAGGAGTTCTTGGCAGTGTTGCAAGGTGTGAAGTTGAGTAAAGACTCAAAACCCGACCACGATAGAAAATAGAAAGAGAATGAAAAGTCATTCCCTATGCCTCAGTCATAGGTTCTATAAAATATGCTATGTTGTGTACCAGACCTATCGTGTACCTCACCATATGATTGGCAAGAGGGTACAATAGTGATCCAGGAGTGGATCACTGGACAGCGGTCAAACATATACTTAGTGGAATAAGGAGATGTTTCTTGGTTATGGAGGTGACAAAGAGTTCATCGTATAGAGTTACATTGATGCAAGCTTTGACACCGAACTGGATGACTCTAAGTCTCAATCTAGATACATATTAAAAGTGGGAGCAATTAGCTAAAGTAGCTCTGTGCAGAGCATTGTAGACATAGAAATTTGCAAAATACATACGGATCTGAATTTGGTAGACCCATTGACTAAACTTCTCTCACAAGCAAAACATGATCACACCTTAGTACTCTTTGGGTTTTAATCACATGGTGATGTGAACTAAGATTACTGACTCTAGTAAACCCTTTGAGTGTTGGTCACATGGCGATGTGAACTATGGGTGTTAATCACTTGGTGATGCGAACTATTGGTGTTAAATCACATGGTGATGTGAACTAGATTATTGACTCTAGTGCAAGTAGGAGACTGAAGGAAATATGCCCTAGAGGCAATAATAAAGTTATTATTTATATCCTTATTTCATGATAAATGTTTATTATTCACGCTAGAATTGTATTAACTAGAAACTTAGTATATGTGTGAATACATAGACAAAACAAAGTGTCCCTAGTATTCCTCTACTTGACTAGTTCGTTTATCAAAGATGGTTATGTTTCCTAACCATAGACATGTGTTGTCATGATGAATGGGATCACATCATTAAGAGAATGATGTGATGGACAAGACCCATTCTTAGCTTAGCATTATGATCGTTATAGTTTCATTGCTACTGCTTTCTTCATGACTTATACATGTTCCTCTAACTATGAGATTATGCAACTCCCGAATACCGGAGGAACACCTTGTGTGCTATCAAACGTCACAACGTAACTGGGTGATTATAAAGATGCTCTACAAGTGTCTCCGATGGTGTTTGTTGAGTTGGCATGGATCGAGATTAGGATTTGTCACTCCGGGTATCGGAGAGGTATCTCTGGGCCCTCTCGGTAATGCACATCACTATAAGCCTTTCAAGCATTTTGACTAATGAGTTAGTTGCGGGATGACGCATTACAGAACAAGTAAAGAGACTTGCCGGTAACGAGATTGAACTAGGTATTGAGATACCGACGATCGGATCTCGGGCAAGTAACATACCAATGACAAAGGGAACAACGCATGTTGTTATGTCGTTTGACTGATAAAGATCTTCATAGAATATGTAGGAGCCAATATGAGCATCCAGGTTCCTCTATTGGTTATTGATCGGAGATGTGTCTCGGTCACATCTACATAGTTCTTTAACTTGTAGGGTCTGCACGCTTAACGTTCGATGACGATTTGTATTATGAGTTATGTGATTTGATGTACCGAAGGTTGTTCGGAGTCCCGGATGAGATCGGGGACATGACGAGGAGTCTCGAAATGGTCGAGACATAAAGATCGATATATTAAAGGCTATATTTGGACATCGGAAAGGTCCCGAGTGATTCAGGTATTTTTTGGAGTATCGGAGAGTTACGGGAATTCGTATTGGGCCTTAATGGGCCATACGGGAAAGGAGAGAAAGGCCTCAAGGGTAGCCGCGCCCTTCCCCACGGACTGGTGCGAATTGGACTGGGGAAAGGGGGCGCCCCCTTCCTTCCTTCTCCTTCTCCCTTCCATTTTTCCTATTCCATGTAGGAGGTGGAATCCTACTATATGACTAGGGAGTCCTAGTAGGACTCCACACTTTGGGTGCGCCCTATGAGGGCCGGCCTCCTCCTCCCTCCATCCTTTATATATGTGGCCAGGGGGCACCCCATAGACGCAGAAGTTGATCATTGATCTCTTAGCATTGTGCGGTGCCCCTCTCCACCATAATCCACCTCGGTCATATTGTAGCGGTGCTTAGGCGAAGCCCTGTTTCGGTAGCATCATCATCACCGTCATCACGCCGTTGTGATGATGAAGCTCTCCCTCAACACTCTGCTGGATCGTGAGTTCGTGGGACGTCGCTGAGCTGAACGTGTGCAGATCGCGGAGGTGCCGTACTTTCAGTACTAGGATCGGTCAGATCGTGAAGACGTACAACTACATCAACCACGTTGTCATAATGCTTCCACTTATGGTCTACGAGGGTACGTAGACAATACTCTCCTCTCTCGTTGCTATGCATCACCATGATCTTGCGTGTGCGTAGGATTTTTTTTCAAATTACTGCATTCCCCAACACTTGGTGCAAGACCCGCTGCAGGAGCAACTCCAGACGTTATGAACGTCTGGCAGAGCAAAGCTGATGACTACTCGATAGTTCAGTGTGCCATGCTTTACGGCTTAGAATCGGGACTTCAAAGATGTTTTGAACGTCATGGATCATATGAGATGTTCCAGGAGTTGAAGTGAATATTTGAAGCAAATGCCCGAATTGAGAGATATGAAGTCTCCAACAAGTTCTATAGCTGCAAGATGGAGGACAATAGTTCTGTCAGTGAACATATAATGAAAATGTCTGGGTATCATAACCACTTGACTCAGTTGGAAGTTAATCTTCCTGATGATAGTGTCATTGACAGAGTTCTTCAGTCACTTCTACCAAGCTATAAAGGCTTTGTGATGACTATAATATGCAAGGGATGGAAAAGACAATTCCCGAGCTCTTCGCAATGCTAAAGGCTGCGGAGGTAGGAATAAAGAAGGAGCATCAAGTGTTGATGGTTAAAAAGACCACTAGTTTCAAGAAAAAAGGGCAAAGGGAAGAAGGGGAACTTCAAGAAGAACAGAAAGCAAGTTGCTTCTCAAGGGAAGAAGCCCAAGTCAGGACTGTCAGTGTCAAAACGGGCGGATCTCAGGTAGGGGGTCCCGAACTGTGCGTCTAAGGTCGATGGTAACAGGAGGCAGGGGACATGATGTTTTACCCAGGTTCGGGCCCTCTTGATGGAGGTATTACCCTACGTCCTGCTTCATTGATATTGATGAGTACGAGGATTACAAGAGTTGATCTACCATGAGATCATTGTGGCTAAACCCTAGAAGTCTAGCGTGTATGATTGTGATTGCGCACTAAACCCTCCCGTTTATATAGACACCGGAGGGCCCTAGGGTTGTACAAAGTCGGTTACATAGGAAGGAAATAATACATTCGGACGCCTAGCTTGCCTCCCACGCAAAGGAGAGTCCCATTCGGACACGGGAGGAAGTCTTCTATCTTTTATCTTCATGGCCCGACAGTCCGGCCCATATCACACAGGTCGGACGCCCGAGGACCCCTTAATCCAGGACTCCCTCAGTAGCCCCCGAACCAGGCTTCAATGTCGATGTGTTCGGCGCGCTGATAGTCTTCAGCATTTCAAGGCGGGTTCTTCCTCCGAACACTTCAAAGCGTTTGATCCGAAGAGCCATACTCGGCTTTCCATTTAATGCCGTACCCATCGGCTTCTGCGCCTCCATCGATTCGGCTTCCACGTGTCAAGCGAATCACGAAAGGTCAGAATATTTTTTGCACATACCACCCTGGCCATGTATGAAGGGCGTCTATTTAAAGGGACTGGATCTCAGATCCCATTCCACATCGAGCAGAAAATCCTTAGAGCTTGCTAGGAGAAACCATTCTAGCATGGCTAGCGTTCCTAGTTCTTCCTCTTGCCCCCACGGCTCCGAAAAAGGCGATTGGGGGAAATGCTCGGTATCCCACGGCCAGCTAAGCAAGCTTCAAACGTAGGGACTCCTCCCCCCCCCCGCGAATCTAGTCCCTGTCTAGGCAGGATTAACCTATTTTACGGGCGAAGCCCTGGTAGAAAATTTCCCCAATCCAGCCAGGGGGGAGCGAGTGTGCTTTACGTCCTTCTTAATAAGAGGCGTCAGGTTTCCAGTCCACCCTTCCTCCGAGATCTTCTGGAGTACTACAGCCTCCAACTGCACTATCTCACGTTGGGTTCCATTCTGCACATCGCGGGCTACGTCGCTCTTTGTGAGTTATTCCTGGGCTGCGAGGCCCATTTCGAGCTATGAAGGAAACTGTTCTGCCTCGTCCCTCTCTCCCAAAAGGGATCTATATTTGAGGTCGGCGGCGCCGAAATATGGCGCATAGTCGGGACCGGATACTTATCCGGCACGCCGAAGAAGGCGTCCGAAGAGTGGCCCTCGGAGTGGTTCTATATTGAGGACATCGCTCTCCCTGACCCAGTCCGAATGGGCCTTCCCGAATTTACCGGTGCTCCATTGAAGAAATGCCACAGCTGGCGACCTCGTAGCCTCGAGGAGGAAGATAGTGCGGAAGTCTAACAACTAATGGGCAAGATAAGGACACTCGCCCAGTCCGGATTATCAATAATCAAGGTAATGGCCACTTCTATAGTGCGAGGTGTTCAGCCGCTCCAATTCAGGGGCTTTCCCATGTGGCACTACAATGGGGAAGATGACGCCTCGCGCTGTGGACGAAAGGGTCCGGATTCCCTTACTGCCCTGGCCGCAATACTGGCCGATCTATATAAAGGCGAGAAAGAGGAGTTCACTCGTCTTACGCTCCGGGAAGGATTTTCTATGTACAATCCTCCTAGCAGGGTGAGTTTTAATCCCATCCCTCTACTCAATCCTCTCCCCGAGTCATGCTTAATTGGCATTAACCCTTCCATTTGTAACAGGAATGGCGGAAGGTTATAGCGGGGATTGATACATCTCCATCGTATCTATAATTTTTGATTGTTCCATGCCAATACTATACAACTTTCATATACTTTTGGCAACTTTTTATACTATTTTTGGGACTAACATATTGATCCAGTGCCCAGTGCCAGTTCCTGTTTGTTGAATGTTTTTTGTTTCGCAATAAATCCATATCAAACGGAGTCCAAACGGAATAAAAACTGACAGAGATTTTTTTTGGAATATATGTGATTTTTGGGAAGAAAAATCCACGTGAGACGATGCCCGAGGGGGCCACGAGGCAGGGGGCGCGCCCCTGACCCTCGTGGCCACCCCGTAAGGTGGTTGATGACCTTCTTTCGCCGCAAGAAAGCTAATATCCGTATAGAGATTGTGTTAAAATTTCAGCCCAATCGGAGTTACAGATCTCCGGGAATATAAGAAACGGTGAAAGGGTAGAATCTGAGAACGTAGAAACAGAGAGAGACAGAGAGACAGATCCAATCTCGGAGGGGCTCTCGCCCCTCCCATGCCATGGAGACCAAGGACCAGAGGGGAAACCCTTCTCCCATCTAGGGAGGTGGTCAAGGAAGAAGAAGAAGGAGGAGGAGGAGGAGGAGGGGGGGGCTCTCTCCCCCTCACTTCCGGTGTCACCGGAGTGCCACCGGGGGCCATCATCATCACCGCAATCTTCACCGCCATCATCACCAACTCTTTCCCCCCTCTATGCAGCGGTGTAACCTCTCTCTTACCCGCTGTAATCTCTACTTAAACATGGTGCTCAACGCTATATATTATTTCCCAATGATGTATGGCTATCCTATGATGTTTGAGTAGATCCGTTTTGTCCTATGGGTTATTTGATGATCAAGATTGGTTTGAGTTGCATGTTTTATTATTGGTGCTATCCTATGGCGCTCTCTATGTCGCGCAAGCGTGAGGGATTCCCGCTGTAGGGTGTTGCGATACGTTCATGATTCACTTATTGTGGGTTGCATGAGTGACTGAAACACAAACCCGAGAAAGGAGGTTGTTGCGTATGGGATAAAGAGGACTTGATACTTTAATGTTATGGTTGGGTTTTACCTTAATGATATTTAGTAGTTGCGGATGCTTGCTAGAGCTCCAATCATAAGTGCATATGATCCAAGTAGATAAAGTATGTTAGCTTATGCCTCTCCCGCATATAAAATTGCAATAATGATTACTGGTCTAGTTATCGATTTCCTAGGGACAAATAACTTTCTCGTAACAAAAAGCTCTTTACTAAAACTAACTTAGTTGTGTCTTTATCTAAACAGCCCCTACTTTTTATTTACATGTTCTTTATGTTGGAAATATGCCCTAGAGGCAATATTAAAATGGTTATTATTATATTTCCTTGTTCATGGTAATTGTCTATTGTTCATTCTATAATTGTGTTATCCGGAAATCATAATACATGTGCGAATACATAGACCACAACATGTCCCTAGTGAGCCTCTAGTTGACTAGCTCGTTGATCTACAGATAGTCATGGTTTCCTGACTATGGACATTGGATGTCATTGATAACGGGATCACATCATTAGGAGAATGATGTGATGGACAAGACCCAATCCTAAGCATAGGACAAGATCGTGTACTTCGTTTGCTAGAGCTTTTCCAATGTCAAGTATCATTTCCTTAGACCATGAGATCGTGTAACTCCCGGATGCCGCAGGAGTGCTTTGGGTGTACCAAACATCACAACGTAACTGGGTGACTATAAAGGTACACTACAGGTATCCCCGAAAGTATCTGTTGGGTTGACACGGATCGAGACTGGGATTTGTCACACCGTATGACGGAGAGGTATCTCTAGGCCCACTCGGTAATGCATCATCATAATGAGCTCAACATGACCAAGTGTTTGGTCACGGGATCATGCATTACGGTACGAGTAAAGTCACTTGCCGGTAACGAGATTGAACGAGGTATTGGGATACCGACGATCGAATCTCGGGTAAGTAACGTACCGATTGACAAAGGGAATTGTATACGGGATTACTTGAATCCTCGACATCGTGGTTCATCCGATGAGATCATCGTGGAACATGTGGGAGCCAACATGGGTATCCAGATCCCGCTGTTGGTTATTGACCGGAGAGTCGTCTCGGTCATGTCTTCGTGTCTCCCGAACCCGTAGGGTCTACACACTTAAGGTTCGGTGACGCTAGGGTTGTAGAGATATTAGTATGCGGTAATCCGAAAGTTGTTCGGAGTCCTGAATGAGATCCCGGACGTCATGAGGAGTTCCGGAATGGTCCGGAGGTGATGATTTATATATAGGAAGTCCAGTTTCGGCCATCGGGAAAGTTTCGGGGGTAATCGGTATTGTACCGGGACCATCGGAAGGATCCCGGGGTTCCACCAGGTGGGGCCACCTATCCCGGAGGGCCCCATGGGCTGAAGTGGGAGGTGAACTAGCCCCTAGTGGGCTGGTACGCCCCCCATGGGCCTCCCCCTGCGCCTAGGGTTGGAAACCCTAGGGGTGGGGGCCGCCCCCCTTGACTTGGGGGGCAAGTCCCCCTTGGCCGCCGCCCCCCCTTGGAGATCCCATCTCCTAGGGCCGGCGCCCCCCTAGGGGCCCTATATATAGTGGGGGGAGGGAGGGTAGCCACACCTAAGCCTTGGCGCCTCCCTCTCCCTCGTAACACCTCTCTCTCTCTCGTTGGAGCTTGGTGAAGCCCTGGCGAGATCACCGCTGCTTCCACCACCACGCCGTCGTGCTGCTGGATCTCCATCAACCTCTCCTTCCCCTTGCTGGATCAAGAAGGAGGATACGTCTTCCCAACCGTACGTGTGTTGAACGCGGAGGTGTCGTCCTTTCGGCACTTGGTCATCGGTGATTTGGATCACGACGAGTACGATTCCATCAACCCCGTTCTCTTGAAAGCTTACGCTCGTGATCTACAAGGGTATGTAGATGCACTCCCCTTTCCCTCGTTGCTAGATGACTCCATAGATTGATCTTGGTGATGCATAGAAAATTTTAAAATTCTGCTACTTTCCCCATCAGTGGTATCAGAGCCAGGTTTATGCGTAGTTTCTATGCACGAATAGAACACAAGTTGTTGTGGGCGGCATCGTGGGATGAAGCGGCCCGGACCGACCTTACACGTACACTTACGTGAGACTGGTCCACCGACTGACATGCACTAGTTGCATAAGGTGGCTAGCGGGTGTCTGTCAGTCCCACTTTAGTCGGATCGGATTCGATGAAAAGGGTCCTTATGAAGAGTAAATAGAAATTGGCATATCAAGTTGTGGTTTTGGCATAGGTAAGAAACATTCTTGCTAGAAACCTATAGCAGCCACGTAAAAAACTTGCAACAACAATTAGAGGACGTCTAACTTGTTTTTGTAGCATGTGCCATGTGATGTGATATGGCCAAAAGGATGTGATGAATGATATATGTGATGTATGAGATTGATCATGTTCTTGTAATAGGAATCACGACTTTGCATGTCGATGAGTATGACAACCGGCAGGAGCCATAGGAGTTGTCTTAATTTATTTATGACCTGCGTTTCAACATAAACGTCATGTAATTACTTTACTTTATCGCTAACCGTTGGCCATAGTAGTAGAAGTAATAGTTGACGAGACAACTTCATGAAGACACGATGAAGGAGATCATGATGATGGAGATCATGGTGTCATGCCGGTGATGACGATGATCATGGCGCCCTGAAGATGGAGATCAAAAGGAGCAAAATGATATTGGCCATATCATGTCACTATTTGATTGCATGTGATGTTTATCAAGTTTTACATCTTATTTGCTTAGAACGACGATAGCTTAAATAATATGATCCCTCACAATAATTTCAAGAAAGTGTTCCCCCTAACTGTGCACCATTGCGAAGGTTCGTTGTTTCGAAGCACCACGTGATGATCGGGTGTGATAGATTCTAACGTTCGAATACAACGGGTGTAAGCTAGATTTACACATGCAATACACTTAGGTTGACTTGACGAGCCTAGCATGTACAGACATGGCCTCGGAACACGGAAGACCGAAAGGTCGAACATGAGTCGTATAGAAGATACGATCAACATGAAGATGTTCACCGATGATGACTAGTCCGTCTCACGTGATGATCGGACACGGCCAAGTTGACTCGGATCATGTATCACTTAGATGACTAGAGGGATGTCTGTCTGAGTGGGTGTTCATTAAATAATTTGATTAGATGAACTTAATTATCATGAACTTAGTCTGAAAATCTTTGCAAAATGTCTTGTAGATCAAATGGCCAATGCTCATGTCAACCTCAACTTCAACGCATTCCTAGAGAAAACCAAGCTGAAAGATGATGGCAGCAACTATACGGACTGGGTCCGGAACCTGAGGATCATCCTCATAGGTGCCAGGAAAGCATATGTCCTAGAAGCACCGCTAGGTGATGCACCCATCCCAGAGAACCAAGATATTACGAATGCTTGGCAGTCACGTGCTGATGATTACTCCATTGTTCGGTGCGGCATGCTTTACACCTTAGAACCGGGGCTCCAAAAGCATTTTGAGCGACACAGAGCATATGAGATGTTCGAAGAGCTGAAAATGGTTTTCCAAGCTCATGCCCGGGTCGAGAGATATGAAGTCTTCGACAAATTCTACAGTTGTAAGATGGAGGAAAATAGTTCTGTCAGTGAGCACATACTCAAAATGTCTGGGTTGCACGATCGCTTGTCCCAGCTGGACATTAACCTCCCGAACGAGGCGGTCATTGACAGAATCCTTCAGTCGCTCCCACCTAGCTACAAGAACTTTGTGATGAACTACAATATGCAAGGGATGGTGAAAACTATTCCTGAAGTATTTTCAATGCTGAAATCAGCGGAGGTGGAAATCAAAAAGGAACATCAAGTGTTGATGGTCAATAAAACCACTAGTTTCAAGAAAGGCAAGGGTAAGAAGAACTTCAAGAAGGACGGCAAGGGAGTTGCCGCGCCCGGTAAACCAGCTGCCGGGAAGAAGTCAAAGAATGGACCCAAACCTGAGACTGAGTGCTTTTATTGCAAGGGAAAGGGACACTGGAAGCGGAACTGCCCCAAATACTTAGCCGACAAGAAGGCCGGCAACACTAAAGGTATATGTGATATACATGTAATTGATGTGTACCTTACCAGTACTCGTAGTAGCTCCTGGATATTTGATACCGGTGCGGTTGCTCGCATTTGTAACTCAAAACAGGAGCTGCAGAATAAGTGGAGACTGGCGAAGGACGAGGTGACGATGCGTGTCGGGAATGGTTCCAAGGTCGATGTGATCGCCGTCGGCACACTACCTCTACATTTACCTACGGGATTAGTTTTAGACCTCAATAATTGTTATTTAGTGCCAGCTTTGAGCATGAACATTGTATCTGGATCTCGTTTAATATGAGATGGCTACTCATTTAAATCCGAGAATAATGGTTGTTCTATTTATATGAGAAATATGTTTTATGGTCATGCCCCGCTGGTCAATGGTTTATTCTTAATGAACCTCAAACGTGATGTTACACATATTCATAGTGTGAATACCAAAAGATGTAAGATTGATAATGATAGTCCCACATATCCATGGCACTGCCGCCTTGGTCACATCGGTGTCAAACGCATGAAGAAGCTCCATACAGATGGACTTTTGGAGTCTCTTGATTTCGAATCATTTGACACGTGCGAACCATGCCTCATGGGTAAAATGACCAAGACTCCGTTCTCCGGAACAATGGAGCGAGCAACCAACTTATTGGAAATTATACATACTGATGTGTGCGATCCAATGAGCATTGAGGCTCGCGGTGGCTATCGTTATGTTCTCACTCTCACTGATGACTTAAGTAGATATGGGTATGTCTATTTGATGAAACACAAGTCTGAGACCTTTCAAAAGTTCAAGGAATTTCAGAATGAGGTAGAGAATCAACGTGACCGGAAGATAAATTTTTTACAATCAGATCGTGGAGGAGAATATTTAAGTCACGAATTTGGTATGCACTTAAGGAAATGTGGAATCGTTTCACAACTCACGCTGCCTGGAACACCTCAACGTAACGGTGTGTCCGAACATCGTAATTGCACTCTATTGGATATGGTGCGATCTATGATGTCACTCACTGATTTACCGCTATCATTTTGGGGATACGCTCTAGAGACAACTACATTCACTTTAAATAGGGCACCATCTAAATCCGTTGAGAAGACACCGTATGAATTATGGTTTGGGAAGAAACCTAAGCTGTCATTTCTAAAAGTTTGGGGATGCGATGCTTATGTCAAGAAACTTCAACCTGAAAAGCTCGAACCCAAGTCGGAAAATGCATCTTCATAGGACACCCTAAGGAAACCATTGGGTATACCTTCTTCCCCAGATCCGAAGGCAAGATCTTTGTTGCCAAGAACGGGTCCTTTCTGGAGAAAGAGTTTCTCTCGAGTGAAGTAAGTGGGAGGAAAGTAGAACTCGATGAAGTACTACCTCTTGAACCGAAAAGTAGCACAGCTCAGGAAGATGTTCCTATGGTGCCTGCACCGACTAGAGAGGAAGTTAATGATAATGATCAAGGTACTTCGGATCAAGTTGCTACTAAACTTCGAAGGTCCACAAGGACACGTTCCACACCAGAATGGTATGGCAACCCTGTCCTGGAAATCATGTTGTTAGACAACGGTGAACCTTCGAACTATGAAGAAGCAATGGCGGGCCCAGATTCCAACAAATGGCTTGAAGCCATGCAATCCGAGATAGGATCCATATATGAAAACATAGTATGGACTTTCACAGACTTGCCCGATGATCAGCGAGCGATAGAGAATAAATGGATCTTTAAGAAGAAGACGGACGCGGATGGTAATGTTACCATCTATAAGGCTCGACTTGTCGCTAAGGGTTATCGACAAGTTCAAGGGGTTGACTACGATGAGACCTTCTCACCCGTAGCGAAGCTGTAACATCCCAAATTTTCAATTTGGAATGTTATACATTAGATCATCATGCATATCATATTTTAATTTTCTTTTGGTTTTGATCCTAGAAAATCCTAAGCAACTCAAGGACCCACGGAGAGAGTTGGGGATTTCGTTATTTACATATTTGAGTTTTCTCAAATTTTGTAAACAGGATCATTTGATTTTATTTATTTTATCATCAACTATTTCTATTACAAAAATATGAGAGAGGGAATAAAATGACTTTCCCAAAATATAGAAATATTGAGGATTTAATAAAAAAATCAAATAAGATTTTTTTTGGAGTTTTTCGGTATTTTTATTTGAATTTAGGAAAAATGCGCGTTTTTCAAAATTGCACTTTGGGCCCAGATAAATGTTCACTTTATCCGGCTTGATTTTAGAAACCCGGAAAATTTATTTCGTGATTTTTGGAGTCCGTTTAGTATTTTTTTTCTTCCGAGCGTAATTATTTAAAAAAAACGAAACCGACTTTGGGCCGTACCCGAGCGCCTTTAAATAGCCAGCACCCGAACCCCGAGCCCATAGCCAGCACCCAAACCCTAGTAGCCGTCGCCGCCATCGCCGGACCCGCCGCCGACTCGTCGGAGTTGCACGCCGCCCGAGGTACGCCGCCGCCTCGACTTCCGTGCCGTTTAAAAAAAAATCCGTTCGTCGTTTTTTTTTCGTCGGATTTTCCGCGGTTATTTTCTGATCGCGATTTCTGATCCGATTTTCGTTTTAGTATAACTTTTCGCTCGTTTATCGGAATCAGGCGATTCAAGCGCCTGGAGTTTCGTCTCGAAACCCTCTTTTTGAATAATCAACTTAAACAAGCTTTTGCTACTGTAAAATTTGACTTAGATCCAGATTACTAGAATGAAGTTGTTTTCTTTCGCCGTTTGATTTCTTTTGCTTCGTTCGATTTGATTCTTTTTGCCAACCAGGGTTCTTAAGTTGAACTTTCTGGTTAGGTATTCTATTTGAGTTTTACCTGTGCATTAGATGAGTACTTATTGTATGCTTGTTTGTTTGTCTATGATAGAATACCCAGAGTGCGCCGCCTGTTACTTCGAATCTCTAGATTTCGCGGATTATCAGCAAGGCAAGTAACATTTTGATCATACCTTTTTCTACAACCCAGTTTTATTGCATTAGATCAATCCTCACACATTGCATGATTAGGATCTAATCAAATTGTGGGATGGGAAGTAGATGAGGTAGTACCTATTACCTGTTTATTATCAAACCTTTGGGAGTTACTTCTGCGTTTGCTTTATGCCATGCTATGCTAGTAGACGTGGATTGGGTGAGTGATATCCATGACAGATGTGAGATTGTTAATTAATGGTTTATCTAAGGTGGTAACCTAAACACACATCTGGGTGGATTGAGGCACCTGGGTATTCCAGGACTTGCCTGTTTTTCTTTTGGACCGCCACCCAGGCTCAATGGGATCATGAGATTATTCATACTAGAAAGTTCCGTGTGCAGCCACAAGCCATTATGGGCTCTGGCATAGTTGATTAAGTCGTGCGAACTCTAACAGGGTAGACTAGCAGATGTAGGGGAAAGTAGGTGTACTGGTCTATCCATCGTAAGGTGCTAGCGCTTCTGAAAGACTATGTCTCGGTCATCCGTTTCTCAAACACCATGCAGTGCGAGAAATCCAACGGAGGCGATCGAGTCTTGTGGGGAAAAGCGCGCAAACCTTTGCAGAGTGTAACAAACTAATCATGATTAGCCGTGTCCCCGGTTATGGACATCTTGAGTATCTAGTACCTGGATTATCATGTGAATCTCAACATGTTACTCTAAAGTTAATTTTGTTGGGTTTGTTAAATTATGATGCTTAATTGGGATTGAGAATGCTGTCAACCATTCTCAATGTTTAACAACCACCATGATAGTAATTAATTTTATTCCTTTGCAGTAGGGAAAAATTGGCTTTACGCAAAAACTGTAACCATAGAGCTTTCCACCAGCCAAATATGCATATAGTATAGTTGTTTCATTCCATTACTCTCTATGTGTTACCTTGCCAGCATATTCCATGTGCTGACCCGTTTTCGGGCTGCAACGTTAATATTGCAGACTTTTCAGACGACGATTAAGGAGTTTTTAGGTCGTGGTTCTATACTCAGTGATGCCGTTGGAGTTGATGGACTCACTTATCTTCCAAGCCTTCCACTGTTATCATTATTAGATGGCCTTAAGCCATATTTATTGTAATAAGTTCTCTTTTGAGACACTCGATGTAATAAGTGTGTGATTGCTACTCTGCTATAAATCCTTCGAGTACTGTGTGGTGTCAGCATTACTGATCCATGGATGACACCGGAGCATAGAGATCAGACTGTTTGAGGTCTGATCGCTACAGAGATGGTATCAGAGCACACGCTGACTGTAGGACACGACCACTAAGCTAAAGACCTAGATCACTACTCACTCTCTTCTCTTCTGACCTCTCATCTTTTCTACTCTTTAGGATGGCGGATGCAAGGAACAAGTTCACCCAACCAGATGAAGATACATCCTTTGGACGCCACTTGAAGGAAGTCACTAGATACCTGAACATAGGAGTACCAAGCTTCACGGGAACCTACAACGCCACTTTACCTGAAGAAGAGCGTTGCATGATTCAAGTTCAAGTTCCAGGAAGGACGTTCATGCCAGTCACTGAGCCCATAGAGTTTTCTTTTGATGCACCAACTTGGAGTCTAGGAAAGAGTATGGCAGCTCACATCGCCATGGGACGCATTGGAGAAGTATACCGCAAGGATCTCAAGGATACTATCTACCAGATTTGTGGGCGCCGAGATAAACACTGGGAGATGATTAGCACCAGGAAAGATAGATCAATTGCAGCTTTTATCCAGGAGTTAAATCAGCACATTCAATGACAGGAGAATCAGATTTGCACCGACATGATAGATCTGAAGAAGGCTAAGACTAGAATCAAGGAACTAGAGGAAGAACTCAAGGCTACACGTGAAGATTATGAAGAAGAAATTGAAGTATTGGTGGAGAAGAATGACGATCTGATCAAGAAGATTGGAATATTTATGGGAGGCCCGACACCAGTAGATGAAGACGAAGAACCCAAGGAGATTAGCCCGGAAGACTACATCATCATCGACGGCACCGACTCGGAACAAGATAGTAGCAATGATGACAACCGTAGAATATTTCTAGTAGACCACCTCATGAGTAGTAGTAGTCCACCATGTAAATATAGTAGTCCGAGCACTCTTGCGATAGCTAGATCGATTGTATGCCTTTGTTTGATTGAATGAAGTGAATTGTTTGCTTTTGCCTCATGTGCATATGGGTAGTGTTTTCTCTTTAGACCCCCTCTATTCTTATATCTCATCTTTTCTAAACCCTCAGATGCCTCCGAGACGTGACCCCGGATTTGCCTTTCCGCCGGAGCTCACCCAGTTGATCCAGCAGCAGAACACCTTGATGCAGCTGTTAGTTCAGAATTAGAATCAGGGGAACAACAACAACAACCCACCACCACCACCACCACCTGTTGACCACTTAGCCCATTTTCTTAGGCTGAATCCGCCGGTGTTTTCCAGTAGCACCGAGCCGATAGTAGCAAATGATTGGCTCCGCAAGACAGCTAGGGAGTTGACCACGGCAGGATGCACAGATGCGGAGAAGGTGAAGTTTGCCGCACATCAGTTAGAAGGACCCACAACATCCTGGTGGGAGAATTTCACAGCCACCTTCCCAGTCGACACTGTAACATGGGACCAGTTTCAGCAAGCTTTTCGTACTGCCCATGTTTCAGCAGGAGCAATGGCCATGAATAAGCGTGAGTTTCGTAACTTGCGCCAAGGAGGACGGACAGTTGGCCAGTATGTGGAGGAGTTTAGTAAGCTAGCACGTTATGCCCCAGATGACGTTGCTACGGATGCAGCTAAGTAGGAGAAATTCCTGGAAGGACTGAATGATGAGTTGAGTATGCAGTTGATGGTAGCCACCTTCAACAACTACCAGGAGTTGGTAGATCGTGCTCTTATGATTGAAAGGAAGCAGCAGCAAATTGAGAACCGCAAGAGGAAGTATGGATAAGGAAAGTATAATTCAGGAGCTCAGCAGAAGCCACGTTTTACCCCTAGACCGGGAGGACATTTTCAGCATACCCATGGAGTAGGTAGCTCGCACAATCACAATGGCACCAAGAATGGTAATGGGAATGGAGGAAGCAATGGACAGAACCGCAACACCCCATCAACCCCAGCCAAGAGAGATCTGAGTCAAGTCACCTGTTTCAAGTGTTCCAAGACCGGACATTAAGCCAATGAATGTCCTGAAGGCCAAAACGGCAATGGAAGCTCTGGAAAGAAGCCGAACACTTTCAACAGGGGACAGGTGAACCACATTAATGTGGAGGAGGTTGAAGCTTAGCCCGATGCAGTAATAGGTAAGTTTTTGGTTAAGTCATTTACTGCACTCGTTCTTTTTTGATACTGGTGCATCGCATTCATACATCAAGGGGATTTGTGGAAAAGTATAGCCTACCCACTAGGGTTCTCAAAACACCTATGCTAGTAAGCTCACCAGGAGCCGAGTACATGGCCAGTCAAGGATGTTTTTAAGTGCCATTAAGTATAGGACGACATGTTTTCCCAACAGATTTAATTATTCTGGAATCCCAAGGTCTGGATGTGATTCTTGGTATGGATTGGCTGTCGATGTATGGAGGAAACATCGATGCGCCAGTAAGTCAATTTTGCTTACCACCTCGGAAGGGAGAAGGATCAAGTATGTATCCCGGCATGCGCCAAACAGGACACAAGTAAATTCCTTATCAGGAGTTGTGCAGGAGGAAGTACCAGTGGTAAAGGATTTTCCTGATGTATTTCCCGAAGAGTTGCCAGGCATGCCGTCGGATAGAGACATTGAGTTTTTGATTGAGCTTTTGCCAGGCACTGGGCCAATATCGAAGCGACCATACAGGATGCCCGCAAAGGATTTGGTAGAAATTAAGAAGCAGATTAAGGAGTTACTGGATAAAGGTTACATTTGCCCAAGTTCTTCGCCTTGGGGATCACCAGTACTATTAGTAGAGAAAAAGGATGGAACGTTAAGGATGGTTGTTGACTATCGAGGATTGAACGAAGTAACAATCAAGAACAAGTACCCGCTACCAATGATCAATGATCTGTTTGATCGATTGCAAGGAGCTAAAGTGTTTTCCAAGATCGATTTGCGATCAGGGTACCATCAGTTGAAGATTCGAGAGCAGGACATACCTAAGACAGCATTCACCACAAGATATGGACTGTATGAGTATACCATTATGTCATTTGAACTGACTAACACACCTGCCTATTTTATGAACATGATGAACAAAGTATTTATGGAGTTTTTGGATAAGTTCGTCGTGGTTTTCATCGATGATATTCTGGTATTCTCAAAGAATGAAGAGGAGCACAAAGAACATTTGCGATTGGTACTTGGAAAGCTCAGAGAACATCAATTATATGCCAAGTTCAGCAAATGTGAGTTTTGGTTAAAGGAAGTAGGATTCCTTGGACACGTTATATCTGGAGAAGGTATAGCTGTTGATCCCGCTAAAGTGGATACCATGACCAAGTGGGAAGCCCCAACAACAGTTGGAGAGATCCGGAGTTTTCTTAGACTCGCAGGATACTACCGGAGGTTTATTGAGAACTTTTCAAAGATTGCGAAGCCTATGACGGAGTTGCTGAAGAAAGATACCAAGTTCAAATGGACTGAGGAGTGTGAGGCTAGTTTCCAGGATTTGAAGAAACGCTTGGTTACCTCACCAGTGTTGATTTTGCCAGATCAAACCAAGGATTATGAGGTGTATTGCGACGCTTCATGTCGAGGACTTGGAGCAGTGCTTATGCAGGAAGGGCAAGTTGTTTCGTATGCCTCAAGACAACTGAAGCCCCATGAGTTGAATTACGCTACGCATGATTTGGAGTTAGCAGCCGTAGTTCATGCATTGAAGACATGGAGACATTTCCTCATTGGAAATCATTGTGAGGTGTACACGGATCACAAGAGTTTGAAGTACATTTTCACACAGAAGGAGTTGAACCTCAGACAAAGGAGATGGTTGGAGCTCATCAAGGATTATGATATGAGATTGTATTATCATCCCGGGAAGGCTAATGTAGTATCTGACGCATTAAGCCGTAAGAGCCATGTCAATACGTTAATGACGAGAGAAATACCCAAGGAGTTAGCAGAAAATCTTTGTGAACTATGTTTGGAAATAGTTCCGAGAGGCTATGTAGCAGCATTGGAAATTCAGTCAACTTTGATGGATAGAATCAGGGAAGCTAAGAAAAATGACAAGGAGATTGCTTCCATAAAAGAGAAAATGAGCCAAGGAAAAGCTAAAGGATTTCGTGAGGATGAGCACGACACCCTATGGTTTGAAGACCGTGTTTATGTACCCAATGACCCGAAGATTAGGAAGCTAATTCTGCAAGAGGCACATGATTCACCGTATTCGATTCACCGAGGAAATACCAAGATGTATTTGGATTTGAAGGATATTTTCTGGTGGACCGGAATGAAGAAGGATATTTTCTGGTGGACCGGAATGAAGAAGGATATTGTGGAGTATGTAGCAGTTTGTGATGTATGTCAGAGAGTAAAGGCAGAGCATCAGAAGCCAGCAGGATTGTTGCAACCATTGCCGATACCCGAATGGAAGTGGGATAAGCTAGGCATGGATTTTATCACGGGATTCCCAAGGACTCGTTCAGGCTATGACTCGATTTGGGTTGTAGTCGATCGATTGACGAAAGTAGATCATTTCATCCCAGTAAAGACCACTTACACCAGTGCTAAGTTGGAAAAGATATACATGACCAGGATCGTATGTTTGCATGGAATTCCGAGGAGCATCGTATCAGATAGAGGAACCCAGTTTACCTCAAAGTTCTGGAAGCAGTTGCATGAGACTTTGGGTACTAGGCTAGAATTTAGTACAGCTTTTCATCCGCAGACAGATGGACAGACCGAGAGAGTCAATCAGATTTTGGAGGATATGCTGAGGGCTTGTGCGCTAGATTATGGATCTAGTTGGGACGATAATTTGCCATATGCAGAGTTCTCTTACAATAATAGCTATCAGACCAGTTTGAAGATGGCCCCTTTCGAAGCTCTATACGGAAGGAGGTGCAGGACACCGTTGTCATGGGACGAAGTTGGAGACCGCCAGTTGTTTGGACCAGATCTGATTAAAGAGTCTGAACAGAAGGTGAAGTTGATTCGCGATAGGCTCAAGGTAGCCAGTCCAGGCAGAAGAGTTACGCAGATTCTAAACGCAAGGAGATAGTTTACGAAGTCCGAGACAGAGCTTATCTTCGAGTATCCCCACTTAGAGGGATTAAGCGCTTTGGAGTTAAGGGGAAGTTAGCGCCACGATTTGTAGGGCCATATCTAGTTTTGGAGCGTATGGGAGAAGTGGCCTACAAGTTGGAATTGCCAGAAGGATTGACAGGAGTTCATGATGTGTTCCACGTTTCTTAGTTGAAGAAGTGTCACGCGGAGATGGCTGACATACCTTTGAGAGACACAGTGCCATTGGAAGCAATTCAGTTGGATAATAATTTGACCTATGAGGAGAAACCAGTCAGGATTCTTGAGTTTGCCAGCCGAGTTACTCGCAGCAAGGTTATCAAGTTTTGCAAAGTTCAGTGGAGCCACCACACGGAGGATGAAGCCACCTGGGAGCGAGAGGAAGATTTTCTCAAGGACCACCCTCACCTATTTTCTAGCCAACCCGAATCTCGAGGGCGAGATTCATCTTAAGGGGGGTATGTTTGTAACATCCCAAATTTTCAATTTGGAATGTTATACATTAGATCATCATGCATATCATATTTTATTTTGCTTTTGGTTTTGATCCTAGAAAATTCTAAGCAACTCAAGGACCCAGGGAGAGAGTTGGGGATTTCGTTATTTACATATTTGAGTTTTCTCAAATTTTGTAAACAGGATCATTTGATTTTATTTATTTTATCATCAATTATTTCTATTACAAAAATATGAGGGAGGGAATAAAATGACTTTCCCAAAATATAGAAATATTGAGGATTTAATAAAAAATCAAATAAGATTTTTTTCGGAGTTTTTCGGTATTTTTATTTGAATTTAGGAAAAATGCGTGTTTTTCAAAATTGCACTTTGGGCCCAGATAAATGTTCACTTTATCGGGCTTGATTTTAGAAACCCGGGAAAATTTATTTCGTGATTTTTGGAGTCCGTTTAGTATTTTTTTATTATTTTTCTTCTGAGCGTAATTATTTAAAAAAAACGAAACCGACTTTGGGCCGTACCCGAGCGGGTCTCTGCCCGGGGGCGCCTTTAAATAGCCAGCACCCGAACCCCAGCCCATAGCCAGCGCCCAAACCCTAGACCGCGCCCAAACCCTAGTAGCCGCCGCCGCCGGACCCGCCGCCGACTCGTCGGAGTTGCACGCCACCCGAGGTTCGCCGCCGCCTCGACTTTCGTGCCGTTTAAAAAAAATTCTGTTCGTCGTTTTTTTTTCTTTTTTCGTCGGATTTTCCGCGGTTATTTTCTGATAGGGATTTCTGATCCGATTTTCGTTTTAGTATAACTTTTCGCTCATTTATCGGAATCAGGCGATTCAAGCGCCTGGAGTTTCGTCTCGAAACCCTCTTTCCGAATAATCAACTTAAACAAGCTTTTGCTACTGTAAAATTTGACTTAGATCCAGATTACTAGAACGAAGTTGTTTTCTTTCGCTGTTTGATTTCTTTTGCTTCGTTCGATTTGATTCTTTTTGCCAACCAGGGTTCTTAAGTTGAACTTTCTGGTTAGATCTTCTATTTGAGTTTTACCTGTGCATTAGATGAGTACTTATTGTATGCTTGTTTGTTTGTCTACGATAGAATACCCGGAGTGCGCCGCCTGTTACTTCGAATCTCTAGATTTCATGGATCATCAGCAAGGCAAGTAACACTTTGATCATACCTTTTTCTACAACCCAGTTTTATTGCATTAGATCAATCCTCACACATTGCATGATTAGGATCTAATTAAATTGTGGGATGGGAAGTAGATGAGGTAGTACCTATTACCTGTTTATTATCAAACCTTTGGGAGTTACTTCTACGTTTGCTTTATGCCATGCTATGCTAGTAGACGTGGATTGGGTGAGTGATATCCATGACAGATGTGAGATTGTTAATTAATGGTTTATCTAAGGTGGCAACCTAAACACACATCTGGGTGGATTGAGGCACCTGGGTATTCCAGGACTTGCCTGTTTTTCTTTTGGACCGCCACCCAGGCTCAAAGGGATCATGAGATTATTCATACTAGAAAGTTCTGTGTGCATCCACAAGCCATTATGGGCTCTGGCATAGTTGATTAAGTCGTGCGAACTCTTACAGGGTAGACTAGCAGATGTAGGGGAAAGTAGGTGTACCGGTCTATCCATCGTAAGGTGCTAGCGCTTCTGAAAGACTGTGTCTCGGTCATCCGTTTCTCAAACACCATGCAGTGCGAGAAATCCTACGGAGGCGATCGAGTCTTGTGGGGAAAAGTGCGCAAACCTCTGCAGAGTGTAACAAACTAATCATGATTAGCCGTGTCCCCGGTTATGGACATCTTGAGTATCTAGTACCTGGATTATCATGTGAATCTCAACATGTTACTCTAAAGTTAATTTTGTTGGGTTTGTTAAATGATGATGCTTAATTGGGATTGAGAATGCTGTCAACCATTCTCAATGTTTAACAACCACCATGATAGTAATTAATTTTATTCCTTTGTAGTAGGGAAAAATTGGCTTTACGCAAAAACTGTAACCATAGAGCTTTCCACCAGCCAAATATGCATATAGTATAGTTGTTTCATTCCATTACTCTCTATGTGTTACCTTGCCAGCATATTCCATGTGCTGACCCGTTTTCGGGCTGCAACGTTAATGTTGCAGACTTTTCAGACGACGATTAAGGAGTTTTTAGGTCGTGGTTCTATACTCAGTGATGCCGTTGGAGTTGATGGACTCACTTATCTTCCAAGCCTTCCGCTGTTATCGTTATTAGATGGCCTTAAGCCATATTTATTGTAATAAGTTATCTTTTGAGACACTCGATGTAATAAGTGTGTGATTGCTACTCTGCTATAAATCCTTCGAGTACTGTGTGGTGTCAGCATTACTAATCCAGGGATGACACCGGAGCACAGAGATCAGACTGTTTGAGGTCTGGTCGCTACAGAAGCTGAAGTCCGTCCGAATCATGTTAGCAATTGTCGCATACTATGGTTATGAGATATGGCAAATGGACGTCAAAACGGCATTCCTTAACGGCTTTCTTAAGGAAGAATTGTATATGATGCAGCCGGAAGGTTTTGTCGATCCTAAGAATGCTAACAAGGTATGCAAGCTCCAGCGCTCCATCTATGGGCTGGTGTAAGCATCTCGGAGTTGGAACATTCGTTTTAATGAAATGATCAAAGCGTTTGGGTTTATGCAGACTTATGGAGAAGCCTGCGTTTACAAGAAAGTGAGTGGGAGCTCTATAGCATTTCTCATATTATATGTGGATGACATACTTTTGATGGGAAATGATATAGAACTTTTGGACAGTATTAAGGCCTACTTGAATAAGTGTTTTTCAATGAAGGACCTTAGAGAAGCTGCTTACATATTAGGCATCAAGATCTATAGAGATAGATCGAGACGCCTCATAGGTCTCTCACAAAGCACATACCTTGATAAGATATTGAAGAAGTTCAATATGGATCAGTCCAAGAAGGGGTTCTTGCCTCTGTTGCAAGGTGTGAAATTGAGCTCACTCAATGTCCGAACATGGCAGAAGATAGAGAAAAGATGAGTGTCATCCCCTATGCCTTAGCTATAGGGTCTATCATGTATGCCATGCTGTGTACCAGACCTGATGTAAACCTTGCCGTGAGTTTGGTAGGAAGGTACCAAAGTAATCCCTGCATGGAACACTGGACAACGGTCAAGAACATCCTGAAGTACCTTAAAAGGACTAAGGATATGTTTCTCGTATATGGAGGTGACGAGGAGCTCATCGTAAAGGGTTACGTAGACACTAGCTTCGACACAGATCTGGATGAATCTAAGTCACAAACCGGATACGTGTATATTTTGAATGGTGGGGCAGTTAGCTGGTGCAGTTGCAAGCAAAGCGTCGTGGCGGGATCTACATGTGAAGCGGAGTACATGGTAGCCTCGGAGGTAGCGCATGAAGCAATTTGGATGAAGGAGTTCATCATCGACCTAGGAGTCATACCCAATGCGTCGGGGCCGATCACTCTCTTCTGTGACAACACTGGAGCTATTGCCCTTGCCAAGGAGCCCAGGTTTCACAAGAAGACCAGGCACATCAAGCGTCGCTTCAACTCCATTCGTGAAAATGTTCAAGACGGAGACATAGATATTTGCAAAGTACATACGGATCTGAATGTCGCAGATCCGTTGACTAAACCTCTTCCACGAGCAAAACATGATCAACACCGAAACACTATGGGTGTTCGATTCATCACAATGTAACTAGATTATTGACTCTAGTGCAAGTGGGAGACTGTTGGAAATATGACCTAGTGGCAATAATAAAATGGTTATTATTATATTTCCTTGTTCATGGTAATTTTCTATTGTTCATGCTATAATTGTGTTATCCGGAAATCATAATACATGTGTGAATACATAGACCACAACATGTCCCTAGTGAGCCTCTAGTTGACTAGCTCGTTGATCAACAGATAGTCATGGTTTCCTGACTATGGACATTGCATGTCATTAATAATGGGATCACATCATTAGGAGAATGATGTGATGGACAAGACCCAATCCTAAGCATATCACAAGATCGTGTAGTATGTTTGCTAGAGCTTTTCCAATGTCAAGTATCATTTGCTTAGACCATGAGATCGTGTAACTCCCGGATGCCGTAGCAGTGCTTTGGGTGTACCAAACGTCACAATGTAATTGGGTGACTATAAAGGTACACTATAGGTATCCCAGAAAGTATCTGTTGGGTTGACACGGATCGAGACTGGGATTTGTCACTCCGTATGATGGAGAGGTATCTCTGGGCCCACTCGGTAATGCATCATCATAATGAGCTCAATGTGACCAAGTGTTTGGTCACGGGATCATGCATTACGGTACGAGTAAAGTGATTTGCCGATAACGAGATTGAACGAGGTATTGGGATACCGACGATCGAATCTCGGGCAAGTAACATACCGATTGACAAAGGGAATTGTATACGGGATTACTTGAATCCTCGACATCGTGGTTCATTCAATGAGATCATCGTGGAACATGTGGGAGCCAACATGGGTATCCAGATCCCGTTGTTGGTTATTAACCGGAGAGTCGTCTCGGTCATGTCTGCGTGTCTCCCGAACCCGTAGGGTCTACACACTTAAGGTTCGGTGACGCTAAGGTTGTAGAGATATTAGTATGCGGTAATCTGAAAGTTGTTCGGAGTCCAGGATGAGATCCCGGACATTACGAGGAGTTCCGGAATGGTCCGAAGGTGAAGATTTATATATAGGAAGTCCAGTTCCGGCCATCGGGAAAGTTTCGGGGGTAATCGGTATTGTACCGGGACCACCGGAAGGATCCCGGGGGTCCACAGGGTGGGGCCACCTATCCCGGAGGGCCCCATGGGCTGAAGTGGGAGGGGAACCAGCCCCTGGTGGGCTGGTACACCCCCATGGGCCTCCCCCTGTGCCTAGGGTTCGAAACCCTAGGGGTGGGGGGCGCCCCACTTGACTTGGGGGGCAAGTCCCCCTTGGCCGCCGCCCCCCCCTAGGGGCCCTATATATAGTGGGGGGGAGGGAGGGCAGCCGCACCTAAGCCTTGGCGCCTCCCTCTCCCTCGTAACACCTCTCTCTCTCTCTCGTTGGAGCTTGGCGAAGCCCTGCCGAGATCACCGCTGCTTCCACCACTACGCCGTCGTGCTGCTGGATCTCCATCAACCTCTCCTTCCCCTTGCTGGATCAAGAAGGAGGAGACGTCTTCCCAACCATACGTGTGTTGAACACGGAGGTACCGTCCGTTCGGCACTTGGTCGTCGGTGATTTGGATCACGACGAGTACGACTCCATCAACCCCGTTCTCTTGAACGCTTCCGCTCGCGATCTACAAAAGTATGTAGACGCACTCCCCTTTCCCTCGTTGCTAGATGACTCCATAGATTGATCTTGGTGATGTGTAGAAAATTTTAAAATTCTGCTACATTCCCCATCACTTTATTATATTGTAAACCTATCCAACAACACCTACAAAATACTTCTAGTTTCATACTTGTTCTAGGTAAAGCGAACGTCAAGCGTGCATAGAGTTGTATCGGTGGTCGATAGAACTTGTGGGAATATTTGTTCTACCTTTAGCTCCTCGTTGGGTTCGACACCCTTACTTATCGAAAACTGTTGCGATCCCCTATACTTGTGGGTTATCAAGACCTTTTTCTGGCGCCGTTGCCGGGGAGCAATAGCGTGGGATGAATATTCTCGTGTGTGCTTGTTTGCTTTATCACTAAGTAATTTTTATTTGTTGTTCTTAGTTGTTCTTTATCTTTAGTTATGGATATGGAACACGATGAGGAACCTCCTAAAACCCTCGATGCTCGTTATGTGACAGATATTATGTACTACTTTGATAATCCAGAGAAAACCCCATTCAATTTGGTAATGGGAGACACGTTGGATCAACGTGAATACTTTAGGGATTATCGCTTGACTCAAAAAGGGAAACTATTATGGGATAAATTTACGTGTTGAAGTGGTATGCTAGGCAACTATGCTTGAGATATGATTATACTTGTTGCTCTAGGATGAAGTCTCCAAACCTTCCCTTTTTATGCAAATTTAATGATAATGAGACCTTGGCTTCTTATGCTGGAGGTATATATGATTACTATGATGTTCAACAAATTGAAGAATTTGTTGCATTTAAGGGTGCTTATGAAATTGCATCTTTGATTGAAAAGTATGATGCTACTCTTTACAAGTCTGACAATATTGCCATACTTGAATATTCTTATGATAATTATGCTTCTAATGCCTATGTTAAACCATATATTGAGGACTCCTCCGCTGTCTAAGAAGAGACTAATATTTTGCAGGAGTCCGTGGAAGATGAAATTGATGAAACTGTGAGCTCATTGGATGAAAAAGATGATGAGGAGAGCGAAGAACAAAAGGAGGAAGAGCAGATTAGCTACCCGTGCCCACCTTCTAATGAGAGTAACTCTTCAACTCATACATTGTTTAATTTCCCATCGTGCTTACCGAAGGATGATTGCTATGATGATTGTCATGATCCCGTTGATTCTCTTGAAATATCCCTTTTTGATGATGCTTGCTATGCTTGTGGCCAAGATGCCAATATGAATTATGCTTATGGAGATGATCTTGATATAGTTCCTTATCTTAAACATGAAATTTTTGCTATTGCACCCACGCATGATAGTCCTATTATCTTTTTGAATTCCCCCAACTACACTATATCGAAGAAGTTTACCCTTATTAAGGATTATATTGATGGGTTGCATTTTACTATTACACATGATGATTTTGATAGATATAATATGCATGTGCTTGCTGCTCCTACTTGCAATTATTATGAGAGAGGAACTACATCTCTGCCTCTTTATGTTTCCAACATGGTAAAATTGCAAGAAACTGTTTATACTATGCATTAGCCTTTACTATGTGTGCATGAATTGTTCTTTTATGACATGCCGATGCATAGGAAGAGAGTTAGACTTCGTCATTGCTTGATTTATGTTACTTTGTTCTCACTACTAAATGCCAAATCATTGCTAATTAAAATTGGCTTTGATATACCTTGGGATCCGGGTGGATCCATTACTTGAGCACTATATGCTTAGCTTAATGGCTTTAAAGAAGGCGCTGCTAGGGAGACAACCCGGAAGTTTTACAGAGTCATTTATTTCTGTTGTGTGCTTTTATAAAGTTTAACAATAAAAATAATGTGCCAAGATTTGCCTTTAGGATGTTTACTTTGCTTGTTGGCTTGTATGGTGCAGGACAGAAACTTTGGCTGTAGTGAGCGATTTTACATTTTTTTATTGGTACGTCAAATGGTTCTGATTCTTTTTGCACTGTCTTTATATACAGAATTTTTTATTTTTCCTATTTTTGGCAGAATTGTTCAAGTAGCAGAGGTATGGTGAATGTTGAGATTATTACAGATTGTTTTGTTTAGACAGATTCTATTTGTGATGCATAGTTTGCTAGTTTTGATGAAACTATCGATTTGTATCGGTGGATTAAGCCATGGAAAAGTTATATTACAGTAGCTACAATGCAAAAACAAAATATGAATTGGTTGGCAACAGTACTTAGAGTAGTGATTTTCTTTATTATACTAATGGATCTTACCGAGTTTTTTGTTGAAGTTTTGTGTGGATGAAGTGTTCGATGATCGAGAAGGTCTCGATGTGATAAGAAGGATGAGAGGCAAGAGCTCAATCTTGGGGATGCCCGAGGCACCCCAAGTAAATATTCAAGGAGACTCAAGCGCCTAAGCTTGGGTATGCCCCGGAAGGCATCCCCTCTTTCTTCAACAAGTATCAGTATGTTTTCGGATTCGTTTCATTCATGTGATATGTGCAGATCTTGGAGCGTCTTTTGCATTTAGTTTTCACTTTTATTTTATGCACCATGCTGGTATGAGATAGTATTTGGTTGATTTATAGAATGCTCATTGCACTTCACTTATATCTTTTGAGTATGGCTTTATAGAATGCTTCATGTGCTTCACTTATATCATTTGAAGTTTGGATTGCCTGTTTCTGTTTACATAGAAAACCACCATTTGTAGAATGCTCTTTTGCTTCACTTATATTTGTTAGAGCGTGGGCATATCTTTTGTAGAAAGAATTAAACTCTCTTTCTTCACTTATATCTATTTAGAGAGATGACATGAATTGGTCATTCACATGGTTAGTCATAAAATCCTACATAAAACTTGTAGATCACTGAGTACGATATGTTTGATTCCTTGCAATAGTTTTGCGATATAAAGATGGTGATATTAGAGTCATGCTAGTGGGTATTTGTGGATTAGTAGAAATACTTGTGTTGAGGTTTGTGATTCCCGTAGCATGCACGTATGGTGAACCGTTATGTGATGAAGTCGGAGCATGATTTATTTACTGATTGTCTTCCTTATGAGTGGCGGTCGGGGACGAGCGATGGTCTTTTCCTACCAATCTATCCCCCTAGGAGCATGCGCGTAGTACTTTGTTTCGATAGCTAATAGACTTTTGCAATAAGTATGTGAGTTCTTTATGACTAATGTTGAGTATGTGGAACATACGCACTCTCACCCTTCCATCATTGCTAGCCTCTCTAGTATTGCGCAACTTTCATCGGTACCATAAACCCACCATATACCTTCCTCAAAACAGCCACCATACCTACCTATCATGGCATTTCCATAGCCATTCCAAGATATATTGCCATGCAACTTCCATCATCATCATATACATGACTTGAGCATTCATTGTCATATTGCTTTGCATGATCGTAAGATAGCTAGCATGATGTTTTCATGGCTTGTCCGTTTTTTGATGTCATTGCTACGCTAGATCATTGCACATCTCGGTACACTGCTGGAGGCATTCATATAGAGTCATATCTTTGTTATAGTATCGAGTTGTAATATTGAGTTCTAAGTAAATAAAAGTGTGATGATCATCATTATTAGAGCATTGCCCCAGTGAGGAAAGGATGATGGAGACTATGATTCCCCCACAAGTCGGGATGAGACTCTGGACTTTAAAAATAAATAAAAGAGGCCAAAGAATCCCACAAAAAAATAAAAGAGGCTAAAGAAGCCCACCAAAAAAAGAGAAAACAAAATGAAAAAACAAAAAAATGAGAGAAAAAGAGAGAAGGGGCAATGCTACTATCCTTTTTCCACACTTGTGCTTCAAAGTAGCACCATGTTCTTCATATAGAGAGACTCTTGAATTAACACTTTCATATACTAGTGGGAATTTTCATTATAGAACTTGGCTTGTATATTCCGATGATGGGCTTCCTCAAGTGCCCGAGGTCTTCATGAGAAAGCAAGCTGGATGCACACCCACTTAGTTTTCAGTCTGAGCTTTTATACACTTACACTACAAGAAATATGTCAACTTATGACCTTCTGTCAGTGACCCTCGAAGAATTGGTCATAAATTTATCACCATTTTAGACCAATTGGTCAAAAGCTCTTCAGGGGGCTCCAAACCCTAAACCATTGCGACCATTTTGGTCAGAAAGGTCCTAATTTCCTTACATGAAATGGTCACAAAGCAAACAGTGCTAGTCCGCTGCCTTATTTCTAGTTGTTAATGACCAATATAGATGGTCATAGCCTTGTAGATTGTGGTGGGTTGTGATGACTAGGCGCCATCTCATCAGTTTTGCCTATGTGTCATGTCCATGTGGCAGTTTTTGCCCTAGGTTGTGAAGCAGCCTATATTTCTATCATTCCCAAAATTCCCAAAAAAATCTCATAAATTCTTTGGGGCATATCTTCGTCAAATATGTAAAAATCCTTCCTTGCCTAAACTAATTCAACAATATTCATTTTCCTATTCTGTTCACAACAACACTTTATGAAGGAAGTGCTATTTATATATTCTTGATTGCCCTTGGAATTTTTGGGCACTCTTTCCTATCCAAATCATTACCGCATGACAAAATTCAGCTCCATTTGCCTAGCAAATCTTCCTCGGCAAATTTTCAAAGTTTTTGTCCACCTAGAAGCATTGTGAAGGAAGTACCTTTTTTATATCTCTAAATGACATGAAATGTATACAGTTCCTTCATATGCCCAAATTATCACCCTCCTCCAAATTGCAGCTCAGTCAAATCATCTATGTGAGCCCAGGTTCAATTTATATTTTATGGCCAAATTGGCACGTTGCAAAGCAAGTGTTATATAGACCCCTCCTATTACCCTCAAACTTTTTGGGCACTCTTCCATACCCAAATCATTGCCACATGGTAATATTCAGCTCAATTTTCCTAGTAAATCTTTCTCGGGAAATTTCCAAAGTTTCTACCTCGAGAGAAGCTTTGTGAAGTAAGTACTAGCTAGGCTTACCCAAATGATCTGAAAATTGACCAGCGCATGACCATACCAAAGTAACTTACCTACACCAATTTTGAGCTCATTTCATTCATCCAATCTCTCTCACTAGTTTTCCCAAGTTTGTGTCCATAGAAGAGCATTGTGAAGGAACTACTACTTTGGCATGTCCAAATGGTATCAATTTTCTACAATGCTTTCCTATGCCCAAATAACCATCCTCCACAAAATTTCAGCTCACTCCATTCATTATTTTGAGCCCAGCTTCAACATTCATATTTTTGTCCAGCGTGGTACTTTGCAAAGCAAGTACCACCTAGGATCCTCCTTTTGAGCTAAAAATTTGTGAAGACATTCTCCTTAGTAGATGATCATCCTCAGCCAAAACTCACGCCCATTGGCCATGTGCATTTCCCGTACCGCAAATCAAACACTTGGCTGCTAATTCATGTTTGAGCATCGATCGGTCTCCTCGTGAGAATCTTATGTTGTAATTTTCCTCCTAGCACCAACCTGGGGAGTGCCCAACCCACTATACATGCCTAGGCCGCCCAGAACATATGGCAACATTACGGTCATGCGGTGACCACGCGACGGGCATGCGAGTTTACGCGCTCTAGAGTTGGGGACCTCGGCCACCGCCCAAACCTCGACGTATCGCCACCAAACCATGTATTTATGATTAAATAGGTCCTTATGTAACTAGAAATGATTTTTGGAAAAAATAAATAGCAAACTATGAGGCAGCTGCAGTTCAAATTTGACCCGCTTCCAACTGAATCGGCGGAAATTTGTCTTTTTCACGAGAGGTGGATCAAAATTTTTTACACCCAACCATTTTGTCAATTGTGCATTAAATATGGCCTAGTATTTTATAAAAATAATTTGGTCCAATTTTGCAACAATTATTTGGTAGTTCCTTCACAAAAAAACCTCCTTTCGGGCACTCGAAAAATGGAAAATGGTTTTTTCGTCCAACGAAAATGAAAACTTCCTTAGGAAACATTGTTTGTCATTCCAATATGCACCCTTGTGCACAATATGAGATCATTTGAACAAACTATGCCGTGAATGTGGCCATAAGATTGATCATTTGGCTTGAAAGCCATTGATCTCCACATGTGATAGCTCGTTTCTGAGAACACTTTTTTAAAATAATTGCCATATTACAAGTTTGTTATTTTTCCTGGGAACTTGGCCACAAATAATGACACAATGCGAAGTTTTCCCAATTTTTTGATTTTTTTTGAATTTTTTATGCAAGTTTCAAAATGCGGTCAAAACGGCGAGAATGACCGTTCCTAGCTAGTGGTTGAATCTTGGGATTTTTTTGATGTTTCTCTGATTAAATAGGTACTTATGTAACTAGAAATGATTTTTGGAAAAAATAAATAGCAAACTATGAGGCAGCTGCAGTTCAAATTTGACCCGCTTCCAACTAAATCGATGGAAATTTGTCTTTTTCACGAGAGGAGGATCAAAACTTTTTACACCCAACCATTTTGTCAATTGTGCATTAAATATGTCCTAATATTTTATAAAAATTATTTGGTCCAATTTTTCAACAAATATATGGTAGGTCCTTCACAAAAAAACCTCATTTCGGGCACTCGGAAAATGGAAAATGTATTTTCCATGCAAAGAAAATGAAAACTCCCTTAGGCAACATTGTTTGGAATTCCAATATGCACGATTGTGCACAATATGAGATCATTTGAACAAACTATTCCATGAATGTGACCATGAGATTGAGCGTTTGGGTTGAAATCCTTGAATCTTCACACATGATAGCTAATTTATGAGAACACTTTTCTAAAATAATTACCATATTACAAGTTTATTATTTTTCCTGGTAACTTGGTCACATATAATGACGCAATGCGAAGGTTTTCCAATTTTTTGATTTTTTTTGAATTTTTTATGCCCGTTTCAAAATGCGGTCAAAACGGCGGGCTTGACCGTTCCTAGCTAGTGGTTGAATCTTGAATTTTTTTTTGATGTTTCTCTGATTAAATATATACTTATGTACCTAAAAATGATTTTTGGAAAAAATAAAGAGCAAACTACGAGGCAGCTACAGTTCAAATTTGACCCGCTTCCAACTGAATCGGCGGGAATTTGTCTTTTTCACCAGAGGTGGATCAAAACTTTTGGCACCCAACCATTTTGTCAATTGTGCATTAAATATGTCCTAATATTTTATAAAAATGATTTGGTACAATTTTGCAACAAATATATGGTAGGTCCTTCACAAAAAAACCTCATTTCGGGCACTCGAAAAATGGAAAATGAATTTTCCGTGCAAAGAAAATGAAAACTCCCTTTGGCAACATTGTTTGGAATTCTAAGATGCACCCTTGTGCACAATATGAGATCATTTGAACAAACTATGCCATGAATGTGACCATGAGATTGAGCGTTTGGGTTGAAATCCATGAATCTTCACACATGATAGCTCATTTATGAGAACACCTTTCTAATATAATTACTGTATTACAAGTTTATTATTTTTCCTGGAAACTTGGTCACATATAATGACACAATGCGAAGGTTTTCCAATTTTTTGATTTTTTTTGAATTTTTTATGCCCGTTTCAAAATGCAGTCAAAACGGCGGGCTTCACCGTTCCTAGCTAGTGGTCGAATCTTGGAAAACTTTTGATGTTTCTCTGATTAAATAGATACGTATGTACCTAGAAATGATTTTTGGAAAAAATAAATAGCAAACTATGAGACAGCTGCAGTTCAAATTTGACCCGCTTCCACCTGAATCGGCAGGAATTTGTCTTTTTCACCAGAGGTGGATCAAAACTTTTGGCACCCAACCATTTTGTCAATTGTGCATTAAATTTGTCCTAATATTTTATAAAAATTATTTGGTACAATTTTGTAACAAATATATGGTAGGTCCTTCACAAAAAAACTCATTTTGAGCACTCAAAAAATGAAAAATGAATTTTCGTGCAAAGAAAATGAAAAGTTCCTTATTACTATTTTGTTATTTTTTTCTTCTAAAAACTAGGTCACATTTGATGACATGATGAGAAGGTTTTTCATTTGTTTCATTTTTTTCCAATGTATCAGGTCAAGTAAATAGCTAAGATGATCTAACATCTTATTTTTAAATTTATCACGACCAATTCAATAGGTCATAATATTGTATTGCGTTCTGATTGGTCCGTGGACAAGGCACACGGATCATGCACAAAACACCATTGGATCTTCCCGGATCCAACGGTAGCTGTCGCTCCTCGCCTCCCCCACCAACCCCACCT